>NC_135502.1:43535236-43615314 GCF_052857255.1 Amblyomma americanum
TGAGGCTGGTCACGGTCACAGAGGGCGCCCCCAGTGGCACTGTGGGAAAGCAACCTCAGTAAACATGGAGCAAACATTGGATTCTAAGGCTGGACTGCACACGAAATGAATGTTTGTCATATAAACAATATGAATGGAATAAATGTGTGCAATACAAATAGGGGTGTGCGAACATGAAATTTTCTAATATGAATACGAAGAAAAAAGGCCTTTGAATACAGAATTATAAATATTTAATCTGTTCAGTATGGAAAAGAATTTCATAAAAAGACAGGAACTACAAATGTTGCTGTCCTAACTTTTTTCAAAATAGTGTATGGTCTTTGCAACCGAAATCTACAAACCTCTAGCATCATACGAAAAAAAAGTGACATGCATTTGCGAAATTCCGCAGATGGACCATTCACCCGCTGTGGTGGCTCAAAGGTTAGGGCGCTCGGCTACTGATCCAGAGTACCCAGGTTCAAACCCAACCGCGGCAGCCGCGTTTAGATGGAGGCAAAACCCTAAGGCGCCTGTGTGCTGTGCAATATCAGTGCATGCTAAATATCCCCAGGTGGTCAAAATTATTCCAGAGCCCTCCACTACAGCACCTCTTTCTTCCTTTTCTTAGTCCCTCCTGATATGTGAGATAGATACTGCGCCATTTCCTTTCCCCCCAAAAAAATTTTCATTTTACCATCCCACATATCATAATTCACCAAAATGAGGTGACAGTGCTCATGCTAAAAGGTTGTGAAGGCAACAGAGCAGGTGCCATAGTTGTGGGCCTTAGGCATGATAAAAAAAATGCGCTTTTGCACTGTGATTGTTCGAAGCAGGGGGTCAGTCATTGTGTTCTAATCACATGCGATATGTGGCAAAGCATACTGTGGAATTTCGCACAGGGTCCAAGCTTACAGGCATCCGAATGTGACCGGTCCATGCAATAAATTATGGGGAAGAAAGCAACAAGGATGCTTTTGTACGCTTTTCCTGACACTTTAAACTCAGTCTTCGGATAATATGCCAAGTTACTGTGGTGTTGCCACAGTCGGATTTATGAAAGTCAACACAGTATTCAATAACTGCTGAATATTCAAAAATTCTCAAATACCAATTTCTCTAATCAATTATTAACCAAATAACTAACATATTCACACACCCCTATATATAAACGATCTTATGCTTTTGTGCATCATCAACTCTGATAGGAGCTATAACCACATACAGAGAAAGCTCGTTAGTTCAAGCGTCATTAATTAGAATTTCTGGATAATTCGAACTGCATGACTTGGTCTGTCCACATTTCATTGGAGCCTAGGTAAAACACAGCCTGTTAATTCAGAAGTGAATGTGAATTTGTGCGCCGCTGAGGTTACGCTATCGTTTTGGCCGAAAAGCGGAAGCCATGGGATGGTCAAACACTCCGCAAATTTACCAGGCGAACATATGTTCATGCGGTCTCACGCCCTTAGAGACTCTGGTGCGGTCCTCTGCTGCAGAAGTTGGGACATGCTGAACGCTGCCTGCCTTGTCAGTTTAGAAGGCAAAGAGGCCTTCCGATTAGTTTGGGCCACCTCCTAAGTTCACACAAAGAAGACGAAGCGGTGGGCTCGCGCAGAAAGAACGCTCGGGACCTTTGCCTCAGCCAGACGCTGCCACCACCACTCCGCCAATCGCTACATCTGCAAGCCCACTAATAAATGAGGCCGAACAGAATTAGGGTGTTGGCCGTTGCCTTCCAAAAAAAGGAAGAAGAAGAAGCTGATGACTGAATATTTTAGAACAATAAAATAAAGTAATCCCACTGCCTGATTGCTTCCCAGTCACAGTGTACCGCATATTCTATCCCCTTTCGTTAGTTTGAACTTCAGTTAATTCGAACTGCATCGACACACCTGTGGAATTCATATTAACGAGTTTTTACTGTACTACAGAAATATTATCTGGAAACTTGGCCAGAAATATGAGAGAGATTAGTATAGGCTTATGCACATGTTCTGTAAATTTGAATTTTTGAGCCAATAGTAAAACATTTTTAGGTTCAATTCAATGTGTATGTTTGGCATTCAAAGTCACGAAGTATTTATTATGAGTGAATTAAATTTCCGAAACATTTGCTTTCACTGGTCTTGTTATTAGTTATCATTATATTTGATTGCTGAACATTATTTTCTAGGCATTTTAGGCAACCTTAAAAATATCTGGAGTGTGACATGCACTCTTTCAAAAATAAAAAAAGTGCCCAAAATATTCACTCTGAAATTATTTTTAAAATGTTAATAACATTTCCTTACAATTTTACTTGAACCTAAAACCTACCATCCAAATGAGCTTAAAAAATCAGGTAGGAAACAATTCACATGACATAACAGCACTCATTAATTGCAGTCATAAGGGATTTTCAGAACAGCAAAATTCATATCTAATAATGATCCTTCTGGCAACTAAATTTCAGTTCTGAACACCACTGTTTTCAGCAACCAGTAAGAAATTTTAGTTACCCTAAACATCTACCATCTAAAAACATGCCTTGGCTATGATGTATACCAACATGCAGTGACAAGAAGCAGGGTTATACATCATATTTAACTGAATGTAGTGCGACCACAATAGTAACAAGAATGTTGCTTTTGGCGATGCAGAAGCAGAAAAATTTTTAAAATATTCAATGATTTTCACTGCATTGTAACATGAGGGATGACTTCTCATTTTTATAATGAGTAGAAAAACGTGTTACATTTGAGTAAATACAGTAAATAGGCCCTTTTCATGGCCATTTATACTTAATCTCACTTTCTGTATACTAGTGAAAAAATATATGGCCTTTCTTGTATTTACCTGTTTTGGATTGTGGACTTACCTCCTTTAAGCTAATTGTGGTAGCCGCAGAACCTGCAGCTCATACACATATTCATATATATTTTGACAAATGAGAAAAATTGCACAGCTTAAGGTATCAATTTTAAGCACTTGTCCCACAAACATGTTGCAACAATTTGAAAATCCTCCATTTTGTAAGAAACAGAGAAGTAAAATGCACAAAAAAAAAACAAGAATCACGTATACTAAAGCTCAGTGCAGCCTTAATGCAGCAGGAAGAGTAGCCAGCTACAAAGGTGCGGTGGCATACCATCCTCTCCAGTGATCTGGATGACCTTCTCCGACTGCTCACTGGCACTCTTGCCGCTGTAGGCTCGCACATAAAAGGTGTAGTTTGTAAACGGCATCAGCTTCTCGATGAGGAGTGATGTGTTCACAGAAACCTTCTGAAGCTCATTGCCACCTGTGGAGTGAGGAGTTTTTCAAATGCACACCATAGTAACAGCAAGATCATCAGATTCAAGAACAAGACACTCGATTAGAGTGGCACTTGCATGCTTTTAATGGCCATTGGAAACCACATTGGCAATGCAAATTTAGTTGCGTTGATTGATATTGAGTTGAAATAAATGATAACCAAAAAACAATAACAGTCCAATAGCACCATGACCACCATTTTGTATTTCTAAACACATTGCTTAGTCCAATGATAATTATATTTCTTCCAATATCAGTTGTATTACCTGTATTCAGCATATTTTCTGTACATGCCATATTATTATACTCCATGCTAAAATTGACATGTGGTGATTGCAGTATTCACAAGTAAGCATAATTATAAATAATAATTCCAAATGCTCACAAGTGACAAATATTTCAGCCAACCTATGTACTTACAAATTCCCAGGTAAAAGAAATCTTTCAGCATCTCTCAAAACAGCTCAATCCAATCAAAGCATGACAGTTTCCACTGAACAGCTCTCAAAGAAGGAAAACAGTAAAAACTGTCTCCCAGTACCTGATGTGGGGAGGTAGTGGATTGAGTAAGCCTGGATTGTTTGTCCCGGTGATATAACAGAGGGATTCCAGGAAAGCAGAATAGCTGTGCTTGAATTTGTGACAGCTTTCAAACCAGTGGGAGGGTTGGGCTGATCCCCTGCATTAGTAAGAAAAAAAATGTTAGTGGGTATGCTGGCATCCTGCTGCAATTATGCTCACAGATAGGCACACTTCTTTTTCTCGTGGTTCATACTCAAGACCCTTTTTAAGTAGGACAAACTGCCCACCCAGCTTGCGACTGAAATAAAAAGAATCATTTTATGGGGGTTTGTTAATGCCAGTAAACAATAAGGAAGTTCCTTCAGATCCAATATGTTACAACTGTAATGCAAGTTATTTGTCTACAACTAAATAGTTTTGCCAAAGTTGCTATTCACTCCAGTAATGGAGAGATACTGATACCAAAGGATCTAGCCAAAAATTGAAGCGGAGAACTCAAAGTTAGTGCCTTGCTCCCACTTTACGGAAACATGTCCCTAGCATCACGTCGTCAGAACAGAAAAGTGTAAGATACTATAAACAGAACCAAAAATTGTGCACAGTTAGAGCAAAAAATAAAGCAAAGAAAATAAAACACACTGAACAAGTTGCGAATCAGGTGCTTTCTTCAACTGTGTCCTCATCCCTTGAACTGCACATTTCCAGCATGCTACTGTATCAGCCAGACAAGTCGCCTCTGCTGCAGAGCAGTTTAAATGAATGGCATATTACCTGAGGCATTTAGCACCAACCGGGCAGCTAGGGTGTTGAGACCAGCCACGTTTGATGCCAAGCACTGGTAGAAGCCCGCGTCCCGCTTGATTGGGTGTGAGATGACCAGCACATTGGTTGCAGCACGTCGTTGCTGGTGTTGTGCACTGCTACCAGTTTCGTCAGCCATGTGGCGTCGAACCTTCCGCAGGTACTTGTTGTCTTCTGACCGCATCACCTTCAGGCAACGAGATGACATAATAACAGTTCACTGTCAGGCTCATGAGTGTGATGCTTCACCAAAAACTGGCACCCGTTTATTCAATTCTATTCAAAATTTTGAACATTCGCACACCCCTACTAAGCAAAGTCTCTGAGCTCAAGCATCTCAGAGTCACTATTACAACTAACATGTCATGTTCTGTACACACCGACTCAGTATGTGGCAAAGCCTTGAAGAAAATTGGGAATTTGCACAGTACATTCTCTCAGGCCCCAAAAGAAACTGAAATTCTGGTGTATAAATCTGTTGTCCGTCCTCTTATTAAATATGCGTCCGTGGTCTGGAGCCTGCACGTGATAGCAAAAAATAAGGACACCTGACGAAACTGAAATTCTGGTGTATAAATCTGTAGTCCGTCCTCTTATTAAATATGCGTCCGTGGTCTGGAGCCTGCACGTGATAGCAAAAAATAAGGACACCTGACGCTGTGCAGAAGCAAGCAGTTCCATATCATTCTTTGGCGATATGACCGTAATTTCTCACCCTCTTCCACACTCACGTCAGAAACTCGCTGCACAGATTCTGTAAATTTTTCAAATCGCGCTATCAATTGCCAATACCACCTCTCGCAGAAGGCTTATCTAACGTTTGCTGAACCAGACTCATCAAGAAGCTACGATCCTAAGCATTGCACCTTTCTACACACGGACTAACTTATTTCAACAGAATTTTTTCCAGTGAACAATAGATGACTGAAATTCACTTTCTCGCAGCAGCCGTGCTCTTCCACTGAACCAGTCGCTAGACAGTACTAGAGCTAGTTAGTTTAATACAGGAATGTGTCTAAATCCGTGAACTGTGTGTGTGTTTTATTTTGTTTGTTTGTTTTTGTCATGGCCATGTTGGTGATGGGCATCTTTATACTGTTATACCCACTCCTGCTACAGCCCTGAAAGGGCTGCCGTATGTATGTACATATGTATAAATAAATAAAATAATATAAAATATTTTAAATATCATTCAAGTTTTTTAGTTAAGCCAATGTCTTCAACAAAGTTAAAAATTTGCCTGTACAGAACCTAGTACAAAATGCAGGATGATATCAGACACACTGCATGTACCACCTGCAATCACATTCTTCACCTTACCATAATTATAATAGCTTTTTTTCCACTGGTCCAAGAGATGTCATTACAGTCATTTTTTATTTAGAATATCATCACAAATGCCGTAATATTCACCTAGTAGGTGCTGACACATTGTAAAGGGGCCTGCTGGTTCCTTTAAGAGCATAGCACCATGTAATTTCTTAGAAAAAACATAAATTCATCATTCCTAGCCTCAACAAGGCTTATTGATAAGCCCCTGCTCCTTCTCTGACTTGCACTGCAAAAGCACAGAAACCAATTGATCACAAGACTCTTTGCGCACCTTAATGCGTCCATTGATGACTAGGGGCTGGCCATCTTTGAACCAGCGCACTTCAGGTGCAGGAAATCCCTGGGCATCGCAATCGAATCGAACTGTGCGAGCAGCAGGGCGAACTCGGCTTATCATCTCTGATGCAAAGGTTGGGGGCTCTGCAAAGGACCAGTGCAGAACAACAAGTTATGAAGAAACACGCAGACCCCATCTTCACAATATAAACAAATGAAACAAATACACGCAAGTAAAATGCCTTGCATCTGCTTAAATGACACGAAATATGAGACGACACCAAGGCTTCATGTTTACTTTATTTATTCTTTTATTCAATTATTCTTCATGTCCAAGAAAAAAAGTGGTTAAGTGAGCAACAAGACTATAACAAATATGGGGAGAATAAGCTATTTCAGAAAGTTCGTACCTGCCTTTTATGTAGCGCAAGGAAAGAAACTAGCCTCTGTGCTATAACCAAAAATCGCATCTTACAAAAGATATCCTTGCACTTATACAGTTTCACCTCCAGTCAGTATGTCCTGCATTTGGTATCTATCCTAAGCATAACTATGCCATAATGTTCTACTCTCCAACCTCACCACAACATTTTCTGAAGCAAGATGAAGAGCTGGGCAAGATGTTCCGAGCTCATGCTTTTTTTAAAAAGTATAGCGCAAAAGGGCGTGAGATTATGAACAAAGGCAGCACTTATCCTCCGCGTTTTTCTGTCTACCAACATATCCTATTGCACTGTTCTTTCCAGCTTTTTAAAAAGCACACTCTGAGCTTTCATTAGTTGTGAAGTTGTGAAAGCAAGAGAAGCAAACAAGAATGGTCCAAACATATGAGTGAAAAGAATCACAATCACGCAGGTACTGAACTTACAATACAAGGACATACAATGAACCTCGTTGACACGTTTCTCAAAAAATGTGAGGAAAAAATGTATTATCCTGAAAAACGTACGATCCAAACCACCCAATCTTGCAAAATATCTGTTGAATGAGGTACAAAGGCACTTACTGACGATTTAACTTCATAGAAATGTCGATTAACATTTCCTGGCACAAGGTCAGAAGATTTTGTTTCTAGTGCTCACAGATGTCAGGCTTAATTTGCGCTGAGATTCTTGGCCCCCTTGCCCTTGGGCACTGCGAAGAAGCCCCTCCTGCATTTTTTCCTTTCACGTCGCATTCTTGCCGGATAAACCCAATATGTTCCCACGCCTTTCTTTTTTTTATGCTCTGCGCCTATTGCACCTAGGCATTGCAGAGGAGCCACCGCGGCCTGTGACTGCTGCTGCATTCCGGCTCGTGCCACGGGCCTCCAGGCCCGGCTCGCCCGTATGCCTTCACATGTGCAGTTGGGCGCTAAACATATCATGCGACTAGAATTTGTTGAAATTTTAAACGTATTAGCCAAGAAATCGCGTTATCCGCAAACATGTTAAACGAAGAAAAATAGTGTAACTCTATGGGACATTTTATTGCCTGCGATTTTGAGCGCATGAATCGGAACACATCAGCGAGGTTTTACTGTATATAATGGGTTGCATGAAAGCAATTTGGAAGCTGTGCAGTGAAGGCAGAACTTCACAGCGAAGGCGAAAGAAGATCACCAAGGTACCACTTACCATAAATGATCAGTGTGTGTGACTGGGATGCTAATGAAAGTGTCTCGGTTGCCGTGATTCGTGACGTGCTGATAAGGCATTTATAGGTGCCAGAGTCGCTTCGAGTCAGGTTAGTAATCCGCAGATTACCTCGACCGAAATAAGTGCTGCGGCCTTCGGGCAAAACCACTCCCCCTGGGGAAAAAAAAGAAAGAGAGAGACAACTTAGATGAGCTGTGAGAATCAATAAGAGAAACAAGAACATTTTGATGCATCTGTCACCTACAATCGATGAACAGAAAAGTGACGCTCCCATTTCAACATTTTTTGCCCCAGTGGCTGTCACCGATCAAGCCTCATATTAATGAAGTCCAGTAGCTTCAATTAGCATGAAAGCCCCCAAATACAATGAAGTAGAAGCATAAAGCTTATAAAACATTTAAATTCGGTTCAACCAGCTTTTTACAAAACTAGAAATCAAATAGAATTTTTTACTACCGTAAAAACCGGAATATAGGTCGAACTTTTTTCAAAAAACCATGGTGAAAAGTCGACCCCCGTCTTATATTACCGGTCATTGGCGGAAAAAATACGGAAGTCTTGCAACAATTGGGTGGCTGAAGTCAACAGCCTCCATCACCATCGCCATCAGCAGCAGTGCCACCATTTTGCGTTTCAGTAGACGCAAAGCGGAAGCTACGGCAATTTACCGTCGCCTCCAAGAAAAACACGATTGAGTACGGGGAAGCTCACGGGAACCTGGCGGCACAGCGCGAATTTGGAGTATCCGAAAAGAGCATTCAGTACTGGCAGAGGCAGAAGCTGCGTATTACAACTTGCAGCAACCAGAAGAAAACATCATTTCGTGGGCAGACCGTAGTGTATCGAGCGCTGCGAGCAAGATCGCTGCCTGTGACTGCCGAATGCATCCGCGTGAAAGCGGCAGAGATCGCGCGTGCCTCTAGACTCACGAGGGCGCAATTCAAAGGCTCGTCATCCTGGTTGCGGCGATTCATGAAGAGGAGGGCTTTGCTCTACGGCGCCGTACTTGCTTGTGCCAGAAACAAACACGCGGGCCGATTGGTGCGCGATATTGTTAAAAATTTGCCGGGTGTACATACAAGCACCATTTAAATGAAATTAAATACTGTCACCATTGTGCAACCTCTCGAGTCGCATTTGTTTCAAGTAAGGATGTCTTTCGGTACTTTTCCCATTGAAAAAAGATCTTTTTCATTTTTAGAATTGGTTAGTTAGGGGGTCGACCTATATTCCGGTCCGACCTATAGTCCGGTTTTTACAGGTAGGTCATCGTCAAAAATCAGATTTCTCCACTCCTCTTTTCTGTCCAAAATACAGAAATGCACTTCTCAGTCATAATGAAATACCGTATTTACTCGCGTACACTTGCGCACTATTTTTGCTAAAATTAATGTTTCAAAGAGGCAGTGCACAAATTACATGGAGATTTCGCACACATGTCAAAAAGTTCTACAAAGTTCATAACGCACAATGTATACGGTATATTGCCACAAATAAATCTAACCCGCAACTTGATAATAATAATAATTGGTTTTTGGGGAAAGAAATCGCGCAGTATCTGTCTCATATATCTTTGGACACCTGAACCGCACTGTAAGGGAAGGGATAAAGGAGGGAGTGAAAGAAAGGAAGAAGAGGTGCCGTAGTGGAGGCTCCGGAATAATTTCGACCACCTGGGGATCTTTAATGACATTGCACAGCACACGTCTTTCCTCCATAAAAACGCAGCCGCGGGTTCGAACCCAGAACTCGGATCAGTAGTCGAGCGCCCTAACCACTGAGCCACCCCGGCGGGTACCGCAACTTGACTCCAACTATAAATCAACGCATACTCCGCTCCCCCCTCCCTTCACCCACTTCCGATCCATGTTGTGTAGTTCCCCGAGTGACGGCAAGACAGCGTGTGCACACCTCAAAACAATAAATGTGGAACGATACGGTCGCAAAGCCAGCAGCAGGAAAATGGAGATATATGGAGATATAAGTAGATAAAACGGCGTCCTCGCATGCAACCTGGCTGAGCAGCGGAAAACAAAACAGCCAATGGTTCGGTAGTTTGGGAATCTGGTGCGATGCACGATCCGAAAGCTACCGGAAGGAAGTTGCTGGAAGCGACCATCAGCGGAAGCGAGCCGAGGAAACGGCGAGCAAATTGCTTTTCTTTACCGGAACCAATTTTCAAATGAATTACTGACATTTTCAGACACCACTGACACCTTTCGTAGTCGCACGCAGCGACACGGCCATGCCCATCTTTCGAAGACTGTCCTGCGCCACCTGCGTGCATGCTGGTGTCCTTGTGTAAAATACGCGAGTAAAAATTTTAAATAAACCTGGTAATAAATAGGGGTGTGCAAATTAGACACGGCAGCAAATTACACGAGTAAATACAATATGAGGTTTGGTTAATGTATCCTGCAAGCGTCAAGCACAACATATATAGTATATATATATAAGAAAAGAAAAACACAAAAGATTCTGCTAGTAGCAGAGTATGCGGCCATTTGTCTGAATGTACCTAGTAACTAAAAAAATCAACACACATCAAGGACTGATAATGAGCCCTAACATGAAATGGCCACGAAGCAACGGAGAGCAACTCGAAGGTTTTGCATGAATTGCACCATCAAAGCAAAAGGGAAGCCTCACCTTGCGGATCCACGTGACAAAGGTGCGCTGTGATGACCTGGCAAAACACTCAAGCTCGACTGTTTCTCCCGTTACAAGCGTCACTTCTGGGAAGCTGGGTTAGGAACTCTGGTGGCTGATCAGGAGCCTCTGTTTGTTGAAAAGGACAGAAATCACAAAATAAAAAGTGTAACTTGAAAGCCTGTCAGGGGCACATCAAGCTGCTGTTCCTTTAGCGCTGTGCTAGAGCCCCCTTTTTATATTCTTCTTACGAGTGTAAATGCACATTACAAGCATTCAGGACACCCAAGAAGAAATAAGTCAACAACTGTTGATGCCTTATACCGACAACATGTGCAGGGCTCTAACACTGGTCTGATGTGGCGCTGCATGCTTTGCTCGATCCAACATGACATAACTATGCAGCACAATGCCACTGCAGGAACAATTATTTGAGCAAGGTGCTGTGGCGTTGTCCAGTTTGTACAAGCAGATAACATTAGTGAACGGAGTAATCAACATAGTGACTTGCAACACTGCATTCTGGTCTTCAATATACCAAAAAAGAAGCACATCAAATGAGTGCATTCATTTTTTTTTTGGGGGGGGGGGGGGGGGGGGGGGGGGGCTTTTGTTCTCTAGCACAGCCTCCAACAGTCGTTCTGATACATTAATGACTGCAATAGTAATGTACCCACTGGCCAATTACAAAATTTTGTTATTTTGCCTTCCCATGATAACAAGTTTCCATGCAGCAGAAATCACCTCAAAGAGATGTGATGTGAACGGTCTTGTCTTACTTCAAATAACGCGGTGTATAGCAAACATATGTATGGCATCTCTGTTGGAAGTGTGCCAAACACGCATTAATACTTCCTAAAATTGCAATGGTAAGGAAAGATGTGTGTTGGTGCTGAGGATGTATCCAGAATTTCGGACATCTGGTTTCAGGCGCTGCTTGAGATGAATGCTTATGCCAAGAAAAAAATTACGTATTTCTGCGCAATATGCATCATAATTCGTATGAAAGAGTAGGCTATGATTAAGGACAACTGCCACAATTACAACGTAAGCGGGCCCAATGGCCCATCACTGCTTACACTCCAGTGACTCCATTTTGCTAATACCAACTGCCAGTCCAAGCACTGATCGTTAGGGACCATGGCCTTCAGGACCACACCAAATATAAAGAAAAAAGGCTCAGTAAAGCACTTCAGAACAGAGCATGGATGTGAAATGGGCAAATTTGGTGTCATTTTCTGTGCACTGTTTCACAGACAGTGCGCACCAGTTGCAGACATCAGGTGACAAAAAGTTGTATAACCAAAGATACAGTCACACTACTGAATCTACTGTGCTTTTAATCAGCAGCTACTGCACTGTGCTTCCTCCGGTCATTACATATACATATAACCAAGACAATGGCAACAGCAATTACTCCAGTATGATTACCAATGATTATGATTGTTGTGGTGACAAATGTGTCATGTTATGCACATCAACCAGAAAGTTCAGAGTAACTAAACTCTTAACTTACCCGCTGTTTATCACTTTTTGTTTACTATGACACACAGTATCTTATGCCTGACAAACTAAAGCTGTGATTACGACTACTTTCACTCTGAAGGACGTTCCACAATTAACTGCCACTACTACCTCTAACGTCACCATTGCCCCAAGCACCATGCAAGTTTCCAACTGAATTCAAAAATTTTTAAACATACCGTGACGAACTGACTGTACGACTGTCAATGCTGCTTCTGCACTGTATTGAGTTTTTGCAGCATTTTTGGCAATGCAGCGATAATTTCCAGCATCAGCCGCTGTAACATTAACAATCTGCAGGACTCCTGAAGAAAGCTGAGTGAATCTGAAATTACAAGAATTTTTGAGCATTAACAAGGCAAACACGTTTCTAGATGCTACATAGTACCCTTTGATGCTTATCCTGTCATATTGTTTAAAAAAAATTCCAACAACAGTTGGCAATCTTACACAACAAAGTATATAAGTCTCACATTAGCTGCTCAAAAAATTGCCAGAACATTAACCATGCATGCTTCCTTTAACAAAAGCAAAAGGTTCCACCCAGCGCAACGGAATTCTATTATAAACTACAAATGCCGAACTAGTTTTTCTGTTCAGGCAAATCGCCCGACAAACTAACACATCTGAACAAGGAATAGCATAAAGTTGTCTCTCTCATTTCTTTCAGTTTATTCTTTTACAGACAAGCATAAATTAACCGAGAAGCAGGAACATAAATATTGATGCTTTGCTCTTCAGGTCCTGAACAGTGACAATTTTCTACGAAGTAAAAGTGACACACTTACCGCTCGTCATCAGGTGGCACATCCTCCAAGTTGCGCTGCCAATTGTAGAGTGCAGGCGGCACAGACACGACATGGCAGGCAAACCTCGCAATGCTCCCAGCTGAAACACTCGCTGACTGCGGCTCCTCAGCGAAGCCTTTGGGCATGCCTGCATAGCCACACAAGCACTCACTTTGAATGCTCTCTCTGTGATGTAACCCTAGTTCACTTCCAACTAGTGTGCTCCTGAAATGCCTGCTCAAGCATCGTACTAGTGTTTGAGCCTCGCACTCGCAAAATTACAAACCTGCCACAAATGAGACAAAAAACAGGGCACAACAAAGTCTGAAGGTACGTATCATTTCCAGACATCTATTCCTCACAAACAACATATCATCAAGTGCACTAAACCCAGCTGATGCTGCCCCACTTGTGTTCTCTTCTCTCAACCTTTTTACTTTAGACGGGCGGCATAGTAAAGTAAGAATCTCATTCTATATGCCTGCTTAAGCGGTAGTTCCCCTTAGGATTGAATCTCAGACTCAGCCACCATTAAAATTAACATGTAAGCTCCCCATGCTTCGTCTGTTGAGGGTTTCCGCATGCTTACTGGATAACACACACCATTTTCACTATTATGCACAAGGTTGAAGAAGCATGAAGTTTTATGGAAGTGCTGTTGACACCCCGCTACGCTATGCTGCAAAGAGTTTTCCGTCCTTTAAAAACCGTAGTCGCACAAGAAAATGCAAACTTCCCGCTAATTCTTGCAGTGATGGCGCCAAGGGAAGGCGAACAATAGCAGGTACCACCCTAAAAATCTGCCAAGTACCTGAAGTGATTTTATCCTTCAACAAGTTAAGTGAAATGTTTGAAGCTTTCGTCAATTTTTAGGAGGAGCTGTGCCAAGAAGGAATCATGCTGGCCGAAAAAGGCCGCCACCGTCTGGAAGACATTTAAGAAACGAGCGTTAGCTGTTTGGTTTACTGGATGAAGAAAGTGAAGAAGAATGCCCCCGGATGGGCGCCCCTTGATGTCGGAGTATATATAGCGGAACGAATGTATACATATATATAGCGGTCCCCGTAACGGGACAAAAGTTATTGTGGGATGATAAAAAGAACAAAAATAGTGTCCCTGCCCGTACCACTAAGTGTAACAGCTTAAACTGTCCCCTAACAGGACAAAAAGTATGGTGGGGCAGCTTAAAAAGAATGTAAATAATTAAGCCCCTGCCTATGCCACTATGTATAGCAGGCTTCCCGTAACAGGACAGTTTTCCTACCTGTTATAGGATACTTTTTTGGGTGGAGGGGATGAGGGGGGGATAAGGATAGGAGGGCTCAACCAATTTTAATGGCCACCATCTTGGATTTGAGAAACCAAAACTATGCCGCCATTTCGTCCCCTGACGCCATACTCACATAGTTCCACCTCTATCCACCATATTGGACCGTGACGTCATCACTGGCACGCGGCAGGTGGTTGTTCCTACAATGCTATTGTAGATGGCGCTACAAGGCTCAAATGCTAGATGCGCTGTTTTCTAGCTGCAGCCACAGAAGGCACTTTGATCTCTGGGTGGTAGGACACCTCGTGAAATCTCGAAACGTGATGAGTAGTTTCCACCACAGATGGCGCTGTGATCAAGGGTGGTAGCAGACCCCACGAAATCTCGAGACGTGATGAGCAAGAGACAACGCTCTTAAAAATTTTACTCTGTGTCCACACGCTCCTACTGCGCCATCCAACAACGAATATGGAAGCACCACTCATTTCCTTGCGACCCAAACACTGATATAACATCGCATGAAACCTGGAGTGCCAAGCAGAAGCTTCACACTGAAGCAGCTACCTATCGCCGTTTTCATTTTTACAATTGACATTTCTGACAAAAGTCGACAGCTCTGGCAAAAGTTGCCATTCCAAGATGATTAATGTAGATATCTGCAGCATTCTCGGCGTGAGTTGCACAGCTGGACAGCTGGTCGACGAGCCGACGCATAAATTCAGAACAGTGGTCACTTTTTGAGATTGCGACAATCACGAACACTCAACCCTGTAAACAAGCTACTTCCCTAGTTTAATCCTTGTTTGACAATGACGTTGTCACTACAGGGCTTCAGCAGCAAACAAGTAATAGATTCTTTTGCTAGCTGGCCGACAGCAACAAACAAGTAATCAATTCTTTGCCTAGCCGAAAGAAAAAAAGCTGACGGCTGGGCTTTTTTGAGCAATAACCATAGCGTAGTTTTCAGTACGCAAAGACAAGCAAATTCGCCTTCGTCGGCAAAGCTATACTACAGATTACTGCATGCATTCTTGCATATTCCTACCAACTATGACTTAATCAGGTTCAACTGCAGCAAGAAACCAGAAATGAATTAACTCCTTATAGCATTGGACTATGATTTGGAATTAGAAATGGCAGTACATTTCCCCTGGCCTTTCCACTTTTCTTACAGGTTCTTTCCACTTATAAGTGCTTATTCCATCAGGCAGGGAAAGGTGCTCTGAGTAGGTGCTAGGTGCAAGTGTCTGTAGCAACCTGATGAACATCTGGGACGAGCACGTCAAGACAAAATAACTCACGTGCTAGTTCAACTTGAATTGGGCGGCTGAACATGGTGCCAGCCTTCGTGCGCACCATGCAAGTGTAAGTGCCGTCATCCCTGCGGCCGTTCTTCTTCTTCTGGTACGCAAACTGCTCGATGAGGAGGGACCCGTTCGGCAACACCGTGTGCTCAGTGACGCTCCAGTCCAATGGCTTTCCCTAGAAAGTGATGGGAACACAGTGTTTTGCTGTTACATAAATAAAGACTGGGCGCCTTCTTACATATACATCCAGTTGCAATTTACTATACTGTGTTTACTTGCACACTGAATGGCACTCGCTACTTTTGTTGCCAAAATGAATGTGCACCCCAATTTTCGTAACCTTTAGAGGAAAAAATTGCGTTCATTGTGCACCTCAAAACATTTAATGTCAACTTGTAGAATTTTTAAAAAAAGTTTAAAAACTGCATGTTTGCATTTCAACCGCATCGAAATAGAGCCTACACAATCAGGACTGAACCCATGGCCCTGTGCTGCATAGAACCCTACAGGCACTGAACAATCGCAACAGTTATGAACACCATTTAGTGCGCTCATATGTTTGCTTTGTTTTACTACGAAGGGACCCATTAAAAAAGAATAAAAAATAAAGCATGCTATATGCGCCAAAAAATAAAAGAAATATATGGCTGCACCTTATAATACAAGGACTTCTTCTGGTGTGCATCATGGTCTCTTCGACTGCAGTCAAAACTGCAGGTCAGTGTGAGGTAGTGCCTGTCCGCACCTTTTCTGTGTGCTGTCTCAATGCTACGTTCTTCATTCAAACAGTGAGCGTCTGTCCACATTTTTACAGTTAAAGGTCATGAAAATATCTGAAGTTAATAGATAGGCACTTGCACTTCATGCAGGCCAAAAAGATCTGATTCAATTATTCCCTGCCGCATAATTCTCAAGCAGACCTGCCTAAATTTGCCCCAAGGTTTATGGTGCTGCTGGCTATAGGTCCTAGCCATTGCTGCTGGAGATAGGTCCTCTATAATGACACTTAACAAACATTGCCATTCCTGGCACGACCTAATTGTTCTTCATGTCATAAGCAATGAACGTGGAAGCTCTCAAGTACTTGAAAAGAATACCTCAAGCTTTTTAAAGAAAGAAAATAGCTCGTCTAATGTGTTTCTGCCTTGGGAACATGTGCATCCTCCCCCTGACGATACCCCAATCACCATGCACATGAAACATGCAAAACTCTGTGAACATATGTGACCAACAGTATAGCATGAGCTCACATTGTGATTCCAAGTGATGTTATACGGAGCCAGCTCCGGCAGCACAGATACGGAGCAGTCCAGCAGGAGGGGCTCACTCTTCACTGCTACCAGCTTTGGACCAGACAGGTGAGTGAAGTTGATGCCCCTCGGAATGCACTGGCCCTCTGCAAGAACGCAAAAAAGACAAGAATGAGCAGTCAGCGCACACCAGTAAGGAAAATTACTAAAATATATGTTTCCGTGAGACAGTGAAATGAGACTCAGTGCATAAAGGCTCTAGCCAGCTGCGCAACACCCCCAGAGGTCCCATTTTAAAGGCAACTTCACCAGTTCATTACACTTCTAAAGTTGATGATCACAATACGTTCCTCGAAGTCCTCTCTCTTTATTACAGCAAACATGATTTTTAAATGACATCAAAACTATTTTAAAATAGCAACAAAACAGCCAACCAAACCTTATTGATTCGTGCCAGTATTTCTGTCAGTAGTCACCTAAAGTTTGCATAAAATTTTATCTGTAACCTGTAACCATTTAGTTGAATCCATCATAAAAATCTATAACTGTCATGTACACATCATTCAGCTATCGTACTGGCTGCACACCTGTGCCTCTTGGCCTGAAATTCTCAATTTTGACTCCAAAACTATCACAGTGCGGTGGCTCGGTGGTTATAGTGCTTGGCCGCTGACCCGAAAGATGTGGGTTCGATCCCGGCCGCGCCGGTCGAATTTCGATGGAGGCGAAATTCTAGAGGCCCGTGTACTGTGCGATGTCAGTGCACATTAAAGAACCCCAGGTGGTCATTATTTCCAGCACCCTTCACTACGGCATCTCTCATAGCCTCAGCTGCTTTGGGAAGTTAAACCCCATAAACCAACCGTAGTGCTTATATCGATCTACGGTTGCAAACTACCACAACTGCTGCTCCCTTGAGGTTTGCATAAAATTATATGTGCAACTTACTACTACTTAGCTGAATTCGTCATAAAAATATACAATTGTCACCTACACATCATTACTGGCTACACACATGTTGGCCTGAAATTCTCAATGCTGAGTCCCCAACTATCCTATAGTGCTTCTCCAGCTGCAAGCTACCACTACAACTGCCACTCTGATTGCAACGCCATTTCAGACACCTGTTCATGCTACAAGGTAGCAGTATCCTCTTTTCTTATATGCAAAAAAAGCAAATTAAATTACAATTATTAGAGTGTTATGACCACCAGATTGTCAACCTGAAATGCTCATCAAATGCTCACACAAGATCTACAACTACAGAATGTTGCAACGCTAAACGCGCACTATGCAAAAGCTGCTTGTTATGAGGGATCGCCATCATGCTGTAGATGAGGCAGATTCATAATTAATTCTGATCAAATTAGGAAAAAAATTAGCGGTCTAATCCGTGCTACGCCTATATTATTCTACTGCTGGACTGCATGCGTGCTGACCCATGTTTTGTTGCCATAAACAAAGTACATTTTTAATCAGGAATGAATTTAACGGCTACAGTGATGCCAATCCTTGGCATTGGGGCATACGCACTAGAAACTCTCCCAGACTATCAAGCTTGTGCCTTTGCAATGTAGTTATTGGAGGTAGTAATTAAAAAAAAAACATTTGCATTTAGTACTGCTTCATTTGATAATATTTGAAGCAATACTTACAACAACGACACACAACAATTTTTGAAACTCCTCTCAGCATCACTAGGGCACCTATGGATGTCCTGTAGCCTTGATGGACGGAACCGTGACAGACAATGGGAGTTGAAAATGTAACCGTTAAAGACTCTCGTACGCTACCTCTGCGTCAAATTTCAACGCGAACTGAAAGAAGCATTGTGCGCGTTTAGCGCTGCAACACTCTATATACTGACCACCCACTTTGAGACAGTGCTGCCCCACGTTCAGCGCGCATATAAACACACAAAACTGCCGATTATCAGTGCCTTCCATCGTGACAGCATAAAATGTATACTTCATTACCCCTCTGCGCGCTTCTGTGATATATGCAGCGAATTGTTTGACAAATCTTTAACCTGTTGCTCCCGTTCTCAGTAGGACCTTGCGCGTTTAGTTGCTAGGAGAAGGCCAAAGCTGACAGCGTACACGCTCGCCGGAGGACGATTAGCCGCAAGCGTAGCCTAATTCCTGGCAACGATGCCGTTAGCCCGGCGCCTGTCTGGCGCGTCTTTTCCAGACCCCCGCCGAGGCGCGCGCACACCAGCGACCGACTCGAATCCGCCGGTCCGGAAGAAACGGCGCTAAATCCGCGACATCAGCGTGGCCTCGGGAAAGCAATCTGATCCGCCGGGGTCGCTTTCTCCGCGGCATATAAAACGACCGCCGCCTGATTGCGTCGTGCGCTGCCCGATTCGATGGGAGCAAGGACGCCGCGCGCATGGCAACTTTGTGTCCGACCGCGGCGTCCAATCGACCAGCGGTGCGGATGCAGTCACGTGAGTCGCGAGCGAGAAGTCCGCCGCCGGCTGGGAGAGAAGGGGCTCGGCGGCGCGGCCGCGGCGGAAAACGGAGGCGCAAAAGCAGCGAGAGCTTCGCGGTTTTGAAATGTGAACAGCATTTAGCTAAGAGCGAAGCCCCCGTTCCTCTACGTGCCGAGGAACTAAACGAAGGCCCCTTTACCCGCGAGACAGGTCAAAAGGTTCAATGTTGCTTGCGGTCCAGTTAATAAAGTAATCAAAACGCTGCATCAGGCAATTCGCTAGCATGCCAAGATCGATGAGAATTTAAACGACTAAATAATATCTGTCCTTGAGCAATTATAATTGGTAAAGACATGATCATATTTAAATGTGCATTGTCCGTGATTAGTTTCTCATCCTAACTGGGGCGGATCAACTGATGGTAATTACAGTGGAGTTTCGGAGTCGAAGCTGAAGGGTGTCCAATCGGCACGAGGGGCTGGCAGCGCCGGTGACGCATCAGCGCGTGCGAGGCCTCTCCGCGCGTATACGTGATCGGCCTGCACTGCGAGCAAGCGATGAATACGGGCTGGCTGCTGACACACGCCGGCACAGCATCGGCGCGCCAATCGGCCGTCGTGGTCAAAACAAACCATGTTCCCGCTCCCACAGGTGCACGGGGGGGGGGGGGGGGGGGGGGGGGGAGAGGAACAACTTTATTTACGTCATGGCCTAATGGCATCATGACCTAATGGCGCTGTGACGGGGGCCCAGGCGGCAACTCAGCGGAGGAACTGAGGCCTTTGTCGCTCAAGAGCCGCCGAGACCTGCTGGACGGCCCAGGTTTGCACGTCACGGTCAGAGCATTCCAGTCGCGGCGGAATCGTTATGCTTTTAGAAGCCTCGTCGGGGAATTTTGTGCAGTCCCATAGGATGTGCGTCAGAGTTGCCCTCTCCCTCTGGCACACGCGACACACAAGAAACGACGAATGTCATGACGGAGGCCATGACAGGTGGCAGTGCCGTGATCTGCGATCGTGGCCACTGGCACACGGCTTGTTCGATCCAATCGTCGCACACACGCTCGTGCACTTTCATGCATGGAACTGCACACGTGACTTTAGCGAATCTGGAGCGCCCGTTCGAATAGACCGGAAGTTCGAATTAAAGCGGTAAAATGCTCGAAAAGGAGTTCAAGAGAAAGCACTCGCCAGAAACGCTGTGTGCTCAGCAATGTGCACACCGCATCGATACCGGACTGACCTCCGTTTCGCCATTCGCTTCTACGACGCCTTTTGCTTTGCTTTTCGCTGTGCAACTTGGTATTTTTTTTTTGCTCACCTGTATTGGCTCTCTCCTTCCCTCCGTAAACCTCACGGGCTCACCTGATCGTACAAGCCTACGTTAGGGACTTCGCGTCTCGCGAACCCCACCGAGCCCCTCCAACCTGACCGGCCAGTCACCCACCACTTCCCTGTTCCGACCCTCCACCCCCTAATTCTACATCTGTCAACAAGAAGGGTGGATACTCAATTTAAGACCAAACTGGTTTATCGAGACTTCACTATGTTTCTAAAAGGATCTGCAGAGCATGGACGGATGTACTGCCGCGTCTCTCGTTGGTCTGCCTCGCAATGGCCTCGCTCGAAGCGTAGTATTTTCGCAGCGCGCATATGTCGACGGCTCGTGTTCCGGAGCTCTTCTCCCTCGTTGCACGCGCGCTGCCGAGGCTTGAGAGTTGAGGGGTTCAGAGTCCGAATGCGCGTGCGCCTCGTGATCGCGTGGTTAGTGCACAGGAGCGTCAAGTATCCTGAGCCGCGGCGGGCCCGCGTGTCTCTGGGTCGTGGTAGGATGAATGTGGAGCGGTAACCTCTCTGTCCTCAACAAGTTCCCAATAGTTTATGCAAGTCACTACAGTTTTGGTAGGCAGCTGCCAGACCAGCTTCGTCTCTTCGCCAACGGGGGCCGCGTCTTTTATGCGTTGCATATTGCAATTACTCAGTTCAGCCCTTGGGCGCGGCCGGGCAGCCACCATTGACCTTTAGCGCAACCACGTGAAGTGACGTCACGACAGCCGGAGGAAAAGCTGGGCCCCAACTCGCGCGGCCGCAGCCACCACATGACTCCCGCTCCTCCCGCTAGGGGCGCTGCGCCGGCGCGTGACGTCACGGAGGAAAAGCTGGGCCCCAACTGGCGCGGTCGCGCGCGGCCGCAGCCACCACCTGACTCCCGCTCCTCCCGCTAGGGGCGCTGCGCTATGATTGACGTCACGGCATATGTATAAAAGAGCTGCGCTCCTTCGCCGGGACAGTCTTATACCCCTGTCACACGGGCATTTCGAGGGCCCTCGAACCGATAGTCTATCGACTCAAAGGCGATCGAGCGCTGCTACACGGGCAGTTTCAATGGCGATCGAGTCAATAGCCTATCGAGTCAACGGAGCAGCACGGAACTCCATCGAGATATGCAACGCATTCTTGGCTTAACCAAGCTAAGCCTGGCCATTTTTTTAGCACCCAAGACCTTCTCTCTCATTAAACACACACACACACACACACACACACACACACACACACACACACACACACACACACACACACACACACACACACACACACACACACACACACACAGTTAAAAGTTAAGCTAAATAGCTTGAAACCACCACACACTCGCGTGCGACGCTGCGCAACACAACGGACCCACATGCAGTCTAGCCCCCCTTCCATTCCCGCCAGAGAAGAGACGAGACCGCATCAGGGCAACCGAATGCACGAGCGCGGTCGTCTCCCTCCTGTGCGGTGATTGGAGCGGGCGCGGCTTCAGGACGACGCTGCACAGAAAGAGAGCGTCGCGCGATCTGCTCGTCAGCCCGACGACGCTAAGCCATCGATTTCCCGTTCAGCGGCCGGGCTAATCCCACCGCGGAGAAACTTTGTATCCGACGAACCCGTCCCCGCCGCGCAGGCGGCGCCGGCTCCTCGTCAGGCGCCGCCGCAGAGAGGCCCCCTCCCATTCGGCGGCGATCTGTCACCGTCTGACGGGAGACGTGGGACGCCGCCGGGAGGGGGGCAGAGGCGGCACGGGTGAGGCCCTCTCACTACCCCCAAACGTGCTCTTCCAAACGCCCACCCCCCCTCACCCGGAGGTGTTATAAGAAGGAATGTTTGTAAATCTTCCTCACCACCTTCGCCCCGGCTTCTGCCGTGCAAACGCCGCAACTTGCAGCTGCCTCGCTTCACCAGCGTTGAAGGGGTAAAAAATACACGTACGCCGGTGTACGCGCAACCCTTCTCCTCTGCTGGTGGTGGGAGGGGTCATCGTGCTGCAGCGGTCGACAGGCAGACGCGCTTATACTGGTAGGCTGGCTCCGCGGAGGTCTGTCTGATGGAGGAGCATCCTGCCATGCGGTCGGCGTGACTGCTTGGTTCACGCGCCTTCCTGGACCGCGTGGGATGTGCACAGAGGAACGTACGGCATGACGACGACGTTCCCGTTTCGAAGAGCTCACCCATCCTCCGCCCTCCAATCTGTTTTGCCGTTCAGATACGGCGCAGGCAGCGTCGACCAAAAACTTCCCAGCCGACGACCGTGCACCACCTGCGGTAGCACAGGCAACACGAGTGGAAGGGCTTCTTGAGCGTGACGTCACTGGTGCAGTGATGGTGGCGCACCACGCATAGGTTTCACGCAGCAGGACCACTGGACAAACGTGCGCCCGCCCTTTTGCTCGCCCACAAACATCGCGGCCACTGTGACGTCAGCGCAAGCTACTTCTACTAGACGGCAGATGGCACGAAAAGCAGGAAACAATTCTCCCCAATTCGACTCGACCATCTCCAAACTTACACTTGGAACAGCATTTCTGGAAAACGCGGTTACCCTCGGCGCGCTGCGACCCAACAAATTTCGGCTACATCACATCAAAATACATGCGTTTTCGAGAAGCTTGCAAGCCACACGCTGGGGCCACAGCGCCGAGGGTAGCCGCGTTCTCGAAATTCTTAAACTGATATGGATATTGCTTACGATGGGCTACACGTCTCTCAATAATTAAGGAGCCTAACAGTAATAGTTAAAACGTTAAGTATTCAATATTAATTAACCAACCTGCTAGTTAGCAAATCTTAGCTGCATTCTGGTGTACTACACCACTGACAATTTTATAAGCCGGAAAAAGC
This sequence comes from Amblyomma americanum, assembly GCF_052857255.1. NCBI lineage: Eukaryota > Metazoa > Arthropoda > Arachnida > Ixodida > Ixodidae > Amblyomma > Amblyomma americanum. The sequence goes on from NC_135502.1 coordinate 43,558,469, forward strand.
GCTCTTCTAACTCATTTTAAAAGCCTATTTACAAAAAAAAAAAATTGCAGGACGTCTTGGGTGAAACATCCTGTAATTTGTTTACCCTTGCTTCGTCGCAGCGGGCGCAGTCTCCCGACAGACGACACCCATGCCGCGTGCGGCGGCTTCGATTTCGCGAGCGGCGAAACGCCAAGGACGCCACGGGTCGTTCCGTCAAGAGAGCGAGCGGAGACAAAAGGAGCCTCCTCTACGCGAAACCGGACGCCCTCCGCTACGGCCTCTCTTCGCGAGGGAGGCTGCCGTCTCGCATCGCCGACGCCGCACGTGTTTTTGTTTCCCACGCCCCACAAAACGCGGCGTCTCGCGCCGTTGCGCAAGTCCTGCGGCCATGCAAAGCACGCTGAGAAGAGCGTCAGGTATACAGAGCTCATTGAATCACTCGCGGCACTCTTCACACGGGCCGCCTTTAAACACACGGCGCACTGACGGTTCCCACCGTTGGAGGACCACAGATTGTCGAATCAATGGCGGTTGGGTCTTTCCTGGACCGCCACTTGATTCGACAACTACTGTGGTCCCTCACCAACCGAGTGCGAGAACTGCACGTCAGAGAAGCCCGTACCGTGTTTCAAACCTGCTCCTATTTTTTTAAAAAAAGTGCATTAAACAAGCGAGACGCTACACATGAGCACTGACGAAGCCGGGGGGGGGGGGGGGGGGGGGGGGGCGAAGAGTGGCGGCCGCCACCCCAAAAATCTGCCGGGTGCCTCTTTAATTCAGTCCCAGACAAAGTCATTCTATTCGCCAGCTGTGGCCGTCGTCTTCAAGAGGACAAATGCCACTAAGGTGTCGGCCAAAAGATTTGCTCCTGCGTGGTGCATCCGTGAAAATGAGATTAACCGCGGCATCACGACAATCGGTCTACGCTATTGTCAGGAGGGCTTCCTTCGAGGGGCATTTGCCGCTGCCTTCTTGAGTTGTATATCCTTATATGAATATCCTATAGCACCGTTCCTGCACGGGAAAAATGCATTCCCGTTTATTGCCGGTAGAAACTCCTGTATTCAATCAAAAGTTATATTCTGCTACCTGCCCTTACTACCGCTCACTCCCGTTCTTCCAAGCTCATATCTAGATAACATTGGCAGGCAGAGCACCATATGGACTTCAAGGGCGTGGGTCATCGTTACTGCTATCGAGGTAAGCTTGTATGTGGACTGTAATATCAAGGAGGATGTATAAGGATGTGGATGTATAAGACTGGCCTAGCGTTGTCACCATTGTGTTCAACGTGTGGTGTGTGTGGTGACATAGAACATTACCTCTTGTGCTGTACTTTGTACAACGCGGAACGGGCTGTGTTATTCGGATCCCTCAAGAAGGCAGGAGTTCCTCACAGTTCTCTTCAGGACATTGTTTTCCCGCGCGGGAGCCAGTCGAGTAGAAGGCATGCTTCTCGCCTTCTTCTACTTTACCTGCAGGACACGGATTGTCTATTTGGGTTTTTGCGGACATTGTGTTTCTGTGATTTCTATTTAAGTGTCGCTACGGTGGCGCAATTGCCGGCAGCAACTGCAAGGCTAATCCCACCGGTAGTTTACAACCACTCAGCTCAAGGAGGAGCTAGCTGCAGTGCTTGCACGCGCAAGTGGATGAAAAACCGTCGCGGCTCGCCGCGGGATCCCCAGCAACTTTCGGGCAGAAACTTCGGCATTCAGCGCACGCTCAACAGATGGCACCTCTATGCCGCCGCAGCGGATGACTCAACACAAACTCCAGTGTCGATCACTGTCTGTCCAGGAACACGAATCGATTTAACGCGCCTCAAAATGGGACAGGTTTACTTCTAAGTTACTGGCCAGAGCTGTCGCTCTGACTGAAATCCGGACGTTTTCTTGCAGACTCGAAAATTGCCAAAATGCCTTGCACAAGCATGCACACACACGACGCTGTGGCCGCGACTAGACGGCCCACAAAGTGGGCTACTGGGCTTCAACACGCAGTGGAACAAACCTACAAAATAAAGAAAAATAAAATACGCGCGCTGAGCTTGTTTTATGCGCGCAAAAGCGACTTAAGGCCACACACTCTAAAGAGTAGATTAAATGCGTTTTTCTTATTATTATTTGGGACTAAAACGTGCTCGACGCCCCTTACGAATTGAAAAAAAAAATGTAAAGAGAAGACGTCAGCTAGAAAGTGAAATCAAAACAAAGCAACCAGATTCGCGAAGAGCCTGAACACTGGACGAAACATCGTGAACACGTCGCCTCCAATAAGGTGCATGTCGAGAGGAACGCCTGACAGGATGGCAGGAGCACAGCCGCACAAAAGGGCGCCAACCAGCGCGAACAAGACGTAGGATGAAGACAGATCACAGAGATCGCCTTCGCTTTGTGACCCAGCACTCTGTTTCAAACACGACTGACGAAAGAATTTTTTTTTTTATCGGCCGCTGCTGCCGAAGTTGTTTCAGCGCTTGATTCAACCGTTCCTGTTTGGGCAGAAAAATGGCGCTGATGACGCAACACATCCAGAGGAAAGAACTGCTCTCAAAGCAAGCGTATTTTCCATAACGCCTTCTATAGCTTCTCTCATGGATAAGTGTTATTAAACTTCACCTCCGAGAGAAAGGCAAACGGATCGCGTCAAGCAGATGGAACTGAGCGCGAGAGGCCATTCGTCTGGCGGGGAAGAGGGGTGTGGGGGGGAAGGAGAAACAGAAACCCACTCCAACCTGGGAAAACCAGTTACGAGAGTTGCCTCCGTCAATGCTGACTGGCAGCGCCCTGACAGGCCGACGAGAGCGCTGCCTTTCAAGTAGCCTAACCCGAACAGAATGTAGTCAAAATGTACGCAAACTACGTCGCACCGCGGCGGCGTTGTTGCTGGCGCCTAATACACGTCAGTGGCAGCTCTGCCATCCCCGGCGCGATTCTACAAAGCGGCAGTGAGGGGCGCGCCAACAGCTCTCATTCCTGCTGTTTTTTTTTTCTCTTTTTTTTTTCATCCACGGACGCGAGGTCAAAGGGCTTCGGACGACCGCACTAGGCGATTTAAGCGCTACGTATTCAAGAGCAGCAACGAAAAACACGCGCACTTGCTTCGGGATAAAGTTTTTCGTTTCATTTTGTTTCCTTTATAAACTCTCCGAAATCGGTGAACTTATGGGGGCGGGGGCGGGGGGTGATTCTTACTTATTACAAGGCTGTGAGGCGGGACAGGGAGTAAAGTTATTAAGGGAAGCGCAACCCTGCAACTGCCTTCCTTACTGATAGGGGTCGCCGCAACTGGGCTGCAGGTTGAAATGACCAGCTTACTGGTGTAAAGGCTAACCTCGCAAACCTAACCTTGGATATTAACCGTGTCGCATCCTTCGGATTACCAACACGTTTCTCCTCAGCTCGTTTCGCAATTCGTGCGAATGCGAACAGCCAAGGCATCGAGTCAGGTCGCACTGCCGCGGTGAGCCGCGTAACTTTGAGAACAGGAATACTATTCCAAGGTACAGGAGCACTTCCGCTGCGAGCGCCGATTACAGGTCACTCATAGATCACATTCTGAATAAGACCAACTATAACGGGGACTGACTGCGCCAGTTATCAATCACTAGGGCCCTATACCCAAGTAATTCGATGTCAAACGAAGGGGCAACATGCGGTATTTTATGCGTACCGCCCTCGCAACGTAGCGACCATTCTCAAAAGCGGGTTGCGTCTCGCAATCAACGCTGAAGTAGCACCGTTCGTGCTCCGTAAATTAATAGTATAAGCCCCTCCCCCCCCCCACTCAAAACTTAAATACTTTACAGGTCTACGGGCTTCGTGATGCCTCGTCTGGTCGCTGCCCCCCCCCCCCCCCCTCCCTCGTCCAGGGCACCGTTGGCTTCCCCGATTGCACGTTGTATGACAGAGAAGAGCCAAAGCGCGTACGACCCACCCGACAGCAGGGTAAATCTCAGCAGACACCTATTGGCGGGAAGAGAGACTGATTTAATGAGCTCAGATGGAACTTTGAGGAATGCTGGCTGATGGTACCGAAGAAGAACGCGATCCGTTAGGTCCACTCGGTCAGCTGTGCTCATCCCTGGTCGCGGGTTGGGTCTTTCAAGTCACGTGGGGTCGGTCCCCCCCTCGAGGCCCTAGAAGGCGCTGCCGAAGGTTTACGCGGCTGTCCTCCTTTCCCACGAAGGGACAGCGCCTCTGGCGTGCTCGGGTGTCGCGTTGCGGTTGCGGCTCGCGGGAGTGGACGCAAAGTGCATGGCTTCTCGCAGGCGCTGTCGTGACGTGAAGCCTCGCGGTTCTTCCGGTCGTAAATTAGAGCGGCAGAGAGCGGCTGTCGAAGAGCCCAAGCAGCCAGAGCAATTCGCGACGCTATCTCGCTTTCGGCCGAGAGCGGTGTCCCCCGGAGCAAAAGAAAAAAAAAGTTGGCGGCTAACTCAAACACGCCCGGTCTAGTCGGTAGGGGGCCTTCATGTCGAGCCGCGGCCCCCCTATTGGTCGGGTGCAGCGTCACCAGCGAACATTACCTGCCGTTTTACAGAGACCAGCTTCTGCAACTTTTTCGGGATAGAGGCGCTTTCATAACCACTACCCACCATCGCAAAGTGACATCGCAGATTATCACGTCAGCCCTGCGGCCTGACGCCACGCGGGACTCGGTCGTAAAGGCGACCCGCGCAGGCCGCGAGGGTGACATCGCCGTTACGCTCGTTACACAACGCCACGCGCCTTCTCCTCCGTCCCTTCGCGAAAGGAGAAAGGCCATAAAGGGTCCCGCATTCCGGCCCGATAGTGACTACGCGCGCGGCAGCCCGGCGCAAGTCGGCACGCGGCGATGTGGGGAGGGGAGCCCGGTCGCAATCCGAGCGAGAAAGGAAGCGGCAAGAAGGTATGCCGCTCGCGCGACAAGCGGGTTCAGTGAACTACCCGTCTTATTTATCGCCCGCGGCCCATCTCCGCCGCCGGGGCCTGCGTCGGGGGCCGGGCTTGTCGCCAGCGGGTGTTTGTGCGTGGGGGGGAGAGGGGTTCAAGGGGGCCCCTCAAGCGAGCCGCCAGCTTGCACGCCGGGTGCCTACACTCAAGGTGCAGCCCAAGGGGCAGAGGGCAGGGGGGGGGGGGGGACACGCGCACACGCACATACACACGTGCACTGAGGAGCAGCGCGCCTGGAATTCGCCTCCTCGTCTCCGCCACCGTCGACCGCGTGCATGCCGCGTTCGCGCGTGCGCTCCGGGTGCGCGTTTTCTTTTGCGACTCTTCCTGCACGGCATCGCCCAGCAAAACTGCCCCCACCCCTCCCTTTCCCTTCGCCCTCTGACAATCAGAAATCAGCACCCGGTAAAACGCGCTATGGTATGATCTCGCTTTCACGCCAGTCGGGGTTTCTTTTGGAAAACACTGCCAGGATGTGTTCCCTTACACCCGAAAGTTGAATTTGCCCAACTTCATCCGCCCGGAGGCATGCGGTCATCCGCCCGATTGTTCGGCCCGTGCGCAACAGTAGCACATGCGCCCCAAGAACGATCGTACAGCGACAGTTAAGGGCACCGTGACACTCCAGCAACTCCAGCGAAACGCCGTAACCAAATAGGGCCGTGCTTTCTTTTCTCTCTCTCTATCTCGCTTCCATTCGTTCTTTTCCAGCGTTAGCTGTATAAGGAACGCTGGCTGGTTGTACGACGTTCCCTTGTTGCCTGAAGCGCTGAAATTTGCAGCACCAGTGATGGTCGTCCGCTAATGTTTCGTTCACTTGGCGCAGCTGATTGACGCGGTACGTTCGAATGCCTGGAAAGGAGGAGGACAGGAAACCGCATTTCATATGCGGGCAGTGGCAACACTTCGACGTAGTAGCAAGCAGTAATCAACTTTATTTAGGACGCAAATGAAGCGTCCAATCGGTCGGCGGTCTGTCGTGTCAAGACTACAGTTGGTCCTCTAGAGAAGAAGACTCCAGCCAGGTGTTGCAAATGGGTTGCAAGCCCCAAGGGTAGCGTTGGCCTGGCGGCCTGGGGCAAAGCTGGAAACATCCGAAGGTCCCGGCAAAGGATGAGTCGACTGGCAACAGAACAACTTGTTTATTCTGGCATCGCCAAAAGAGCAGCCGGTCAGGGCGACCACGTTACTCGCAGGAAGAAATCGAAGTCTCTCGTTGGCGTCCGGGGCAGCCCCCTTTATACCCACGGAGTCGAGGGCAAGAGGGAACGGCTTGGGAAGAGTCATCCGATACGGCGACGCTTGAACATGTTCAGGCGTGACGGGCGCGTCCGCCAGGCCGGCGCCGGTCAGACCTCCTCGCCTCCCAGTTGGAGAGCTCCTCTCCCCGGCTGCCGCGCTTTGACAAGCGTGGGCAAAACATGCACACACACAAACACGCACGCACGACGACACGTGGCACTGAAACATGCCTGGACGCGCTTGGCGGGAGGCGTTGCGGCAGCGATGAACGAAGCCGCGGCATCCGGTGCATCCGCGCCGGCTATACCGCGCGCTGTAGGCGAGACGTAACACAGGCAAGCCAGGGGACATGTGAGGAGTGGGACAGAGGAGAAGGCAGTGCTCAAGATTCGCGTAGAGGGAAGGGAAGTTGAGGCATGAGAGGTCAGCTCTCCTGTGGTAAAAAAAAAAAAAAATGCGCGCGGGGGGGTAATAAGGGCATTTGTTAGAATTTTGCGAAGGACTCGGGTTTAAGGGATAGTGAGGTTGAAGTGGAGCGCTGGAAGACAGGTAAAATCTTCTCTAAGCTGTGTGTAGTGTCCTTTCAGGGTGCGTTTGAGAGCGTACGCCTGGGCGTGGCCTGGGAGGAAAGAAGAACGGCAGATTGGGCGAGTTGGAAATGCTCCATAATGTTAAAACAGCGCTAAGCAACAAGGGCGAAGGAAGAAGGGAACACACACTACATCAGCGCCTTTGTGTGTGTTCCCTTCTTCCTTCGTCCTTGTTGCTTAGCGCTGTTTTAACATTATGGGAGGAAAGGTTGTTCCCGCTAGCCATTTCTCCCACACAGCCCTGCTGCAATAACGAGGGAAGAGAACACGGAGCCCGGTACCACACAGCAGTACCACAGTTCCGTGCCCTCTATGAGGAATAGGCGGAAACAGCAAGCCAGGCTGCCTGTACGGCGAGAAAAACGGTAATCGCACCCCTTGCCGCATGCCCGGCTTCTCCTCTCCAATGCGCTTTGACTGAGCGTCGGTACACATACGGAAAGAGACGCCTTGGAAATGAAGAAAAAAAAAAGAAACCAAAACCAGAGAGGAAACAAGGCACCGTGCTGCAGCAGCCGTAGTGTATTCTCGACCTCGAAGCCGGCCACCAAGCAGCAGCGTGGACTCCACGAATGAGGAAGAAGAAACTGGTGCGTAATTTTTCGGCCGCGAGCAGCAGCATCGATCGGCGCGCCGCCACCGCATTCCTCGCAGCGGTGTTCGCCTCCCCCATCCACGACGCAGCGCATCCGGCCGCGACCTCGGGAGGGAGGGGGGCCGCCGCATTAAAGGGAGAACAGGCCCCGCGGCGTGCAAGCACACATATCAGCCGCAGCCATTAGCTAAGAAGGGGAGCGCGGCGGAAACTTCCACGCCAGGCGTAACAACAGAAAAAAAAAAAAGAAAATGCGGAAACGATTCTGCGAAGCGCCGAGTCCCGCCATTCGTCACTGGGTTTGCCGCTGCCACACTCGGGGGACAGCTTTCTGTGGCTATGCGGCGGAAGCTACGAGGGCGAGACGCCGGTTCATAGAAGCGCGCGCTCGTAGCTTCCACTGCGTAGCCACAGAAAGCTGTCCCCGAGTTTAGCTGCATTTAAAGATCCACTCGATTCTTCCGTTCACTGAGCGCGCTCCCATCCGCCATTCTCATTGCCAAAGAGGGTGCACCACACCGCCAGTCCGCGTATCTATGCGGTTACATTACACGACGACAAGGTCAGAGTCGCTGGGATGAGTTTTGTTTTCCCGCAAGACAGGGTGATGAGAAGGCGCGATACTCGAAACTGGGGCAGCGAGCTGCTTAACGCGTGACAAGCTGCAGGCCATGTCCTGTGCGTTCCAATCTGTTTTCTATACCTGCATTTCTCTAGACATAATAATAATAATAATAATAATAATAATAATAATAATAATAATAATAATAATAATAATAATAATAATAATAATAATAATAATTGGTTTTTGGTGAATGGAAATGGCGCAGTACCTGTCTCACATCTCGGCGGACACCTGAACTGCACCGTAAGGGAAGGGATAAAGGAGGGGGTGAAAGAAGAAAGGAAGAAAGAGGTGCCGTAGTGGAGGGCTCCGGAATAATTTCGACCACCTGGGGATCTTTAACGTGCGCTGACATCGCACAGCACACGGGCGCCTTAGCGTTTTTCCTCCATAAAAACGCCGCCGCCGCGGTCGGGTTCGAACCCGGGAACTACGGATCAGTAGCCGAGCGCCCTAACCACTGAGCCACCGCGGCCGGTCATTTTTCTAGACCGCAAAACACGTCTTCGCCTTAAAACGATGACATGTGAGAATCGCCTGAACGCCGTGGCAGGCCACAGTTACTTTGTCCCGTCTCTGCCCATTTTCTTAAAGCGCACCGCTAAAGAACACCATACGCGAGTAACACCCCTGTCACACGGGACTTCTTCTCAGCCTTTGCCGTAAAGTTGTCTTATTGCACTAAAGGAGGAAAACCGAAAAGGAGCAGCGACGCTGCTACACGGCAAATCCAAAGGAGCTAGAACGCGGCCTCCGTGAATGCCAAAAGTCACCGCCGTGTGTGAAGCGGCGCTAGTAACATTATGGAATTAAAGCAGACGGTAGCACTTCAGCTAAGAGCGCATTCGTTTATGTTGGAAAAAGTAGCTATCACGATAATAAACGAGCGTTCTGACGCTGAGAAACGGATATTTTGAAACAAAGTTTCTTTTTTCTATTTTCATCGTTCTCGGTCCGACCACGGTAGGCGCACTTTTCCGTTCGGCTCCTCGTCGTGTTCGAGAAGCGTGCTTTGTTGCTTGTGTCTTTGTGCACACAAGCAAACTCAAAACACGCACACAAAAAAGAGCAAACGAAGAAAAAACAGCAAAGCGAGATGCGCAAGCACGTGTGTGTCGATGCGGCTGCTGAAAAGCGTTCAAGTCCTTTCTTAGCAGTGTGGATGTCTTTAGTCATAGCCTCCTCTACGGTTAAGTGCACTGTAACGCAAAATTAACCATTGAATAAGATAAATTAGTTATTTTTTACGGTTTCAAAACTAAAAATTGCGTCAATTTTTTATTCTTTAAGCTCGCTAGCTGGCGCTGCCGTCTGGGTTGCTCCTTTAAGCAGCTTTAAGGCCGCCTTTATTGCTACGGACCTTTATCGCAAAGGTCTCGACGCTTTGCCGTGTAGATGCGCGTCACGCGCCTTTGGGGCAAAGGACCTTAATTTCTAAGGCCTTACAAGTGCCCGTGTGACAGGGGTATAAGCCGCGCAGAACTGACAACGCACCCGAGCAAAACGCGGTCCATGCTAGTTTGAAGAATCGAGGCTTCATAGTGTGCCGTTCTGTCTCTCGCACGGATGCCGCTCACCTGGTATGGAAGGCTCAAAAGGCGTGGAGCGTTTTTTTTTTTTTTGCAGCGACACGACGGCGCGCTGTGAAAGATACAACCAACGCTAGAACACTGTTTACTCTGTTCTTTATCAGGGAACACAGGCTGCACAACGGCCATTTAGCACTGGCCACACTCTTCCAGCGTTTCCAATTAACGTGCAAGCCTGGACCAGGTATACGCTGCACACCAACTTGCCCTCGCCGCAGCCGTACACCAGCACCCAACACAGGGGCAAACACAGGCGCACAACAATGCCTCCAGTCCGTGACGCGAGGCTTCGGAATTAGACTAATTGACCCCCAGCCCCGACGTGAGCAGCAGCAGCCTCCGTACGGAAAGGGACAGGGGTGGGGGAGGAGGGAGGTCGTCCGCTGCAGTGCTGCGCCCTCTAGCGCGTCCCCATTCCGTAATTATACGGGACGCCCTATATACTCCGGGCGGCGCTGCACTGCAGCTCGGTGAGCCGTGAAAGTAGAGTCGGGCCCCGATGTTTACACCCCCCCCCCCCCCTCTCCCTCCTCAATCACAACTCCAAACTCTTCCGACGTGCTGCGATGGGTCGCTCCACAAAGCTATAAGCATAGCATAGGGTGGCAATGCTGCCCAAGAAGCGTGCGCCGCAAAGACAAAAAAGACCACAATTAGGCGATAGATGTTGCCACTGCTTCGTTTTCGTGTCCACTCTCCTGTTTCCCTCTCTCTCTCTCTCCTTCGTGCTGCGTTTGATTTCGCACTGCACCCTCTTCCTACTCTGTAACAGCCCGCTCTGTTCGCGTTCGCAGCCAATTAAGAGAGTGGGGCCCGGACTCCCGACGAAATAAGCGCTCTCTTCAGATGCAGTGCGGCATTCGCCGGGTTTTTTGTTCGGTGTCTCTTCTGCCCGTGCTTGAGCCCGCTACACAGAGCGGCCACGTACACCACACACGACGACGTGTGAACTATAACCGGGCCCGTTTATAAAACCATCGATTCGCTGCATCTCGGCGACGCAAAGACCGAACGACGCACGTCTGGCGGACGATGTAGACGTCGCAGTGCGCACGTTCGTTTTCCTACTTACGCATACGTTTGTAATCATGTTTTCGAAGCAAATAATAAATAATAAATATTTCAAAACATGCTTTCGTCTCCTAAAAAAAAAAGATGATGAAAAGTGGGAGAAAAGGGATAATGGAGAGCGTCAAGCGTAAGAAACGCGTGACTCGCGGGTAAAAGCAACGTCGAACTTTAGCCAGAAAACGATCGAAACCCAATAAAAGCGGCACCCATTGCGTGCGCGTAGGAATAACGTGACAGAGCAAAAAAAAAAAATAATTCGGGCAGGCAATGAATTTTGGACCTGTTAGGTTTGCTAAGCTTCCATTTAACCCCAATAATACTCGAGGTTGCTTGCATCTTCGGTTAATAAAGCGCCCCCCGTTCACTCATTTGTCGCCACACGGACGGTTCAGCCTTCTTCTGCTGTCGTCTCAAAGGAGAGTGGCTGTACTGTGAATAAACAAGAAGCTGTCTTGGAAAGCCTTAACACGGACGATAAATGAATCCACGAAACTCGTGCTGAAAGTTCACGGAGACAGGCACGTGTAAAGCCTCAAAAGCAGGACGCCATTTCATCGGGTCACGTCCACCCCCTTTAACCGAAGAGAGAACTTTTACATAAAAAAAAAAAACACGATGAACCTCATTTTTTCTTTAAAGGACAAACTTAAAGAAATACATGGTTCAACTGAAACCCTCCCAAACCACCTCATCCAATAAGAGTGACCTATAAATCCGCCTCCGGTAACAGCGGTCAACTGCCGGCGAAGCATCGAATCGCGTCGCGGTGCACGTGGACTCCGCGATCAAGCGCGCCGTCTCGCTGCCGGAACGGATCGCGGAGGCCACGCAGTGCACGACCAGTACCCCACACTGCCGGTGGCGGCGTTTAATTCAGATGCTCCGCGCGCAGATCGCAAACACGCGACCCGGAAACAAGGCGTAACTAATTCCCGAGCTTTCAAACTGGCGCCCACTTCCCAGCTTCGCAGCAACAGCGGCAGCCGTCTACCTTTGAGCGCGCCGGCCCTCCCGCCGTCCACAGCCTCTCGGCACACACGAGCAGAGACAATGGCAGTCAGTACATCACCCCACCGGAAAACAGTGCGACGCCGAGGCACTGCTGCCGCACGCGGGAGGGCTCCGCCCGTGCAAGCAAGCAGGCTCTCTCTCTCTCTCCCCCCCTCATCCGCGTCTACGCAACACAGCAACATATACGCCTTGTTTGCTCTGGCCCGTCTATCTGCGCGCCGAGCATCCGACCCACACAGGCAGCCTGCCTCAGCTGCCGCGTGACGAACGGTGAAAGCGGCCCGCCGTTTTAATTAAGCGCCGTGAATAAATTAGAAGACGGGGCGCGCAACGCTGCCGGGCCTCCTCCTCCGCCGCCGAGCCCGCGTATAAATGTATACACTCATCACAGCGCCGACGCGCGCGCGTGTATTTATGCTTGCAGACGCGTGTAAACGCGTCCTTATATACTTCATGCATGCGTTTGCGAGGAGTGGGACGCTTGGGACCCCCCCCCCCCTCCCCCTCTTCCCTTTTGTGTGTATCGTGGCGAGCTCTCTCTCCACCTCACGGATGCACGGTTGAAGTTGGCGCTTAATCGAATAAGACAGCTAAAGAATGGGACAAAGGCCGGCCTCGGCGCCTTGGTGCTATAAAGGCTGCACTGTCCCCCTTCTTGGCCTGCAGGCGAGGGCGGGAATGTTGCGCGATCAGAATGCCAGGCGCGCTGTATACGCCGGCGTGCGAACGTCTTAATTCTGCACCGCGAGTAGGTTAGCTCACACATACACTCACGTAATTATGCACGACAGCGCACGTGCAGCCTACGCTGGCATAATATGAATATTTGCCACGACGCTATAGCTAACAAAAAATAGGCGTCTGTGCGTGTGAGGCATGCGCAGTGCGTGTTGTGATGAATGCAGGGAGTAGACGAAGGGCCAACGTGGTTAGCAGGACCTCAAACATACTCCGAGCAGCTTTAGAAAGCTGCTTTCGAACACGTTTGTCTCCCGTTTCCATTGCACGCGTGACGCACGCGGCACACTACAAGCCATGCCAACCATCCTACACTGTAAAATAAATTCCGTAAATTTACGTACATAGCGCACGTAAAAAAAAAAAACAGCATCATGTGCCGTTCCGGAAAGAACATTGAAAAAGTTCGTATTTTGACCAATTGACGGTGAGAGTGTCTGTATTTCGTCGCCGCAAATACGGAAAACTTCGAACGTCGCCACTACACGTGTATAGTGGCGCAAGTTCGCTTGGAGAGCAGTGCAGCACCCATGAATTTACAAGCTACGCAGCACAGATGGTCGCGTTAATAAAAGGAAGTAGAAAGCAGAAAAGGGTGACGAAATGTATAGCCTTGAAGAATACGCGTGCAGCTTCCACGCCAAAGAAGCGCTGCAGAGAGGCCGAATAGGCAAACCCACAGCAGAATGCATAGAATCCCATCTGCATTTGATGGCCTAGGGTTGGGGCGAATTCAGCGGCACCCTTTCGTACAGCAGCTCATACCATGGAACTTACTTTCTTACTTTACTTCTTTACTGTACGGCACTGTATACAGCGTACAGCAGGAAAGTAAGCCAGGGATGTGAGGCGGCGGGTTGTATCTGTTGTAAATGGCCCAGCTGCCGGTGGCAAATGTTGCTCAGGTTGATGTGCCGCCGTGGGGACAGTGTATACTCAGCGTGGCGGCAACTGACACCCTGCCCCGTACGGAGGAACGGAGAGAGGCGTCAGTTGAGGGCGCCGCGACAAAAAGTATTGGGCGCGGCGTCGCGTTCATCGGAAGTTTGCGGGGCACTAATGCACTGCGCTGCGCCTCAGGGTTGGAGTAAAGTGTTCCTGTACATGCTCCCTGAGGGAGCGTATTCAGCAAAACTAGGGAGCAGTACAGGCATCGCGGAAGCCTGCAGCGCGTGTCGAGCGTGTCACAAATGCGCTACCGACTCAGCCCATACGGAGCGGCTCTCCGCATTTTGTCCTAACTGGCCGAAGATCAGGGCAGACACATTCTGTATTTCCGCAACCACTTCCTTCCCCACCGCTCATACCTAAGTGGGCTGCTCCAACTGTCAGTGGCGGAGTTGAACTTCACTCGATGGGCCAAGGCTTCGATAAACGCCTTGCCATCTTTTTTTTTTCTTTAGTGCAGTAGCACTACTAACGCATTTTCCGATTTCGGGCATACGTATACACATACGTACTATACGTTCCTGAAGCCTGCTTAGTGCCAGGCGGCACACCTGCCCACCGGGTCGTGGGTACACCTGGCAGGCCTTCACCTGGCACGGTGAAGGCCTGGGTGAAGGGTACACAAGGGTGAAGGCCTTCAAGGTAAATGGTTAAGTGTAAAGGCCTTTATGGTGTAGGCCTTATCGTAAAGACGTTTACGTCGAATGCCTTTAGCACGTAAGGACCTCAATTGCCCACTGTAACTAGCGCTACTGCACGATATACTGCGCTTAGCCATACTAAACCGTCTGCAAATTTTTTTTTATGCATCGAGATGCATTATGCGGTTACGTCTTAGATTTCCTCGTGTGCGCTAGCTCACCTGAATTCGCACTGTCACGTTGCCTTATGGCTAGTTCAAAACATGGAGCTTCTTTAACGACTCGGGACTGGAATACGTACACAACCGCAGCGCAAAAGGCATAAACGTTGTAGACGTTATACATGACAGGGATGTGTTGCGTCTCCCTTCTGTAGTACCGCTGTGTTTTTCTATGTATCGTATACATTGCAGTCTAGGAGGTAGTGCCCACCTGTTCAATTGTCAGTATATGTGCAGGGATTAAATTTAATCAGAATGGTTGGCTGAGCTTGCTGGCTATTAATTAAGGCTGCCGAAGGTTAGCGCTCGGGGTGTCCGCTGCCGCTCTGCCTGTCCTTTTAGTGCCGTGGTCGTCGATCATGAGACTGAATCGCTTACAGAACCACGTCGAACACACGCGCAGGCTACGTACTACATAAAAGACATTCCCATTCGTCGCTGCGGGCTATTCCTTTACGAAGCGGACAAAAGGTGGAACGAGCAGCTACAGCAGGGATGAAAAAGCACGCCCAAGGACAAACAACCGAAGTGGATTCCGAGCGCACAGAACACATGTCGACAAAGCACGCGGGAGGTGTGCAGAACCCAGCAGCGGTGCGACGCGCTTGCGAAAAGCGCGCGACCTCATTGCGAGGAGGTCGCGCGTCGTCGCCTAGCTAGGAGTGCTCGGGGAATGAATTAATGAGACCACGCGCGCGCCCGCGATTAAGGAGCGGGCGGCAGAAGAATGGAACCTATGTAGGCCGGGGAAAATTGAAAGTATACCCTCCTCCGGCGGAGCCGCGCGCGGCCGAAGAGGGCGACCAATCATGCGCCGAACTGCCGAAGGGCGGCCGGATACACGCGGCCACCGCTGACGCGAGCGTTAGCCAATGAAGGAAAGTAGGAAGAAATGCAAAACATCATTTGCATCATGCATGCAGATTGCATCATGCAAGCCGATTGCATCATAGGCCTTATTCACCTAGAGGAAAACTATTTAGGAAAAAGGAAGAAAATTAACAGGGAACCAACAGTCGGATACAACTCAACAACGAAGCGGCTTTTCCCCGACCAAGGACCCCCTTCCAGACAATGGCGTCGGTCCACTTTTTTGACCCCGCTGTCGTGACAATGCAGGGAGCGGCGTGACAATGCAGGGAGGGGACCATCTCCTTTCATCTGCCACTCCCTGCATTGCCACGCTAGCAGGCTTATGAGAACCGGCCGACGCCGTTGGCTGGAAGGGGGTCCTTTGACGGGGAAAAGCTGCTTCGTTCTTGAGTTGCATCCGTCTATAGTTACGTTATGTATGCTGGCAACGCGATAGCGTTAGATGCCGTTGGTGCCTTTACCAGAATAGACGCCACTTTCGAACTGGTGGCGCCATCTCCCTGCAGCCAATGCGAATTATGCGGTCAGGCGACTTCAGATAACTCCGGCCAATGGGCGAATTTTTAAGACCAACAACGCATTTTGGCTCCGTGAATTTCTAATGCTACCGCATTAAAAACTGCGCTTCCCACTAACTCTAACGAAGTGATCTAATAATTGGCCGAATTACTCCGTTTCATATCGCTACTACCTGTAGTATATGTGCAGTCTTTGTCAAAAATATACAGCCCAACGGGTTTGCTTCCAAGCCGAGACGCGGGGCTCTTAAGCATGATAATCCATAACAGCGCGACAGACGGGACAGAGAACAGAGGACACAACACAGTCCCTGAGTATGCAAGATGAGTAATGCTGCGGGGCTCAGAAGCAGACCCCTTGGGGTGTACACTTTTGACAAAGACTGTACCTCTCGCACATCGACCTACACAGAGACAATCATGTTTCCTGCGGAATAGTTCAACATTCCTTCTAACGACCTAAGCAGGGAAGGTACAAAGGCCGAGACAAACAAGCACCTCAACGAAATATGGCGCCACGGTTATGACCCGCCGCGGTGGCTCAGAAGTTAGGGCGCTCGCCTACTGAGCCAGAGTTCCCGGGTTCGAACCCGGCCACGGCGCCCGCGTTTCGATGGAGGCGAAACGCTAAAGGCGCCCGTGTGTTGTGCGATGCCAGCGCACGTTAAAGATCCCCAGGTGGTCGAAATTATTCCGGAGCCCTCCACTACGGCACCTTTCCTTTTCTCTATAGTACCCCCTTTATCCCTTCCCTTACGGCGCGGTTCGGGTGTCCGCCGAGATGTGAGACAGATACTGCGCCATTTCCTTTCCCCAACAACCAATTTTTTTTCCCCCCAATTTGCAGGCACCGGGAAACACATCTTCGTAGAAAGGCAAGCCAACGATAATGCCGTGAGGCCGTAGCGGGAGACAACAGCCAGCCGCACGGATCGGGAGCACCGTAACCAAGCAAGCTGTCCCGGAATCACTCGTGAAATGCCTTTGTGGCTTCTCCCGCTTCAGCCTGCCTCCGACGCCCCTTCTGCTTGTACGGCACGCACTGCAGGGTCTTGACGCCAACGCACACTGGCCTCACATAAGTTGCGCGTGGAGTGCGCGGTCATGACACACACTAGCCACTTTCCTTCGCGGTCTCGAGCAGGCCGTAACGATCTCAGCTGCCCCACATGGCCACGCGCGAGGGACGACACTGCGAGATGGCCGCACACCGGCCATATTCTCGCCCTCAAATGTGAGACGCGTACCCTGAACCGCTCTGTCCACACCATGGCAAAGAACTCAACTCCTCTCTCTTTTTCCAGGGAGCGAGCGGCTTCAAACCGGGTCGCACCGAATACCCCAGGGGGAGACGCAAAACAACAACAGGCTGCGCGCGGCGGCCGGTGCCTTCAATTTCTCTTTCCTTTCCATCATCTCGAGCCGAGACGATGTGACGGCCACTCTTGGCAAAGGCGAGGAAGGGGCTGCTCCGCCCGGCTTCCAGCAGAGAGAGAGAGAGAGGGTGGGGGAGGTATGAGCCAGGCAGCGCGCGGCCGGCACAAACAGCTGCTGGCGCAGCGCTCCGCCGCCGCAGCAGCCTGGCCTGGGAACGCACAACCGGATGCGATCCATAAGAGCATCGATTAGAGGCGGATCTCGGGAGCTGTCACTTGCTCTGTTGACCGACGCGCGCCCTGAAGAAGGGGGCAGACAAGGAGGGGAAAGGGAAGGGCAATGCCGCAGCTCTCGGCTGCATACATGACTGTAATACAAAGTAACCTGTTTTCGCGCTCGCCCTGAACGAGACTCGAGGGTCGGCCCCTCCGCCAACGTACGCTCCGCTGCACAGCAGTTCAGATTGCAGTGCTGCAATATAGGAATTAATAGACGTCTTTAGCATACCGTGTTACCGTTACCGGAGTACCGACAGGAATTAATAGACGTATTTAGCATACCGTGTACAGTCTTACCGTTACCGGAGTACCGGGATCCTGCCCACTGCCAGTGAGCACGTGCTGATTGGACCCGATGCGTCAGGCGTGCGTGCAGTTGCCGGGTGCCTAGCGCCATCTGGCGCCATCGAGGCGATCTGCGCATGCGCACTGACGGTGGGCGTGCTCCCTGTACTCCGATAACGCTAACGGCAACACGGTACACGTTATGCTAAAGGTGTCTAACATTAGAATGGGGTGACCCTATCGGTTACATGGGGCGGGGGGGGGGGGGGGGGGGGTGCACACAGTGTGCGTGAGCAAAACGCTGTTAGCCTTCGTTATGATCAAAACCCCTCTTTTTTTCACAGTTTCTGGTGTCTGTTCACTTCTAGCTTTCAACCACATGGTTTAACAGTATAGGACAATTTGCAGCATTGAAACGCCGTGCTCACCTTACAGACTCATTCTAATGTTACGGTGGAGAAGATGCGAACACGTGGGACGCAACAGGACAAGTGCCGCATTTTTTTTTTTTTTTACCGCGATAACACTACTTACCCGCCGCGGTGGCTCAGTGGTTAGGGCACTCGACTACTTCTAACCCGACCGCGGCGGCCGCGTTTCGATGGAGGCGAAACGCTAAGGCGCCCGTGTGCTGTGCGATGTCAGTGCACGTTAAAGATCCCAGGTGGTCGAAATTACTCCGGAGCCCTTCACTACGGCACCTCTTCCGTCCTTTCTTCTTTCACTCGCTCCTTTACCCCTTCCCTTACGGCGCGGTTCAAGTGTCCGCCGATATGTTAGACAAATACTGCGCCATTTCCTTTCCCCCAAAACCAATTTTCAATTTTCAACGGCGTCGTACCAACACCCTCTCAATGCTAAGGCCTCTCCACCGGCCGCGTGACGTCACGCCAAGGGACCGTGCAGGCCCCGCGCTCCGCGATTTCAGCGCGCCGCGCCCGTCTGCACTATTCGGGTACTGCCGTACGTAGCTGCCTTATAAGTGATTCCTTCATTTTCATTTTTGTCGTTGCTGCAGAAAAGAAATTCGCTAGTTTGTGCGCGCCTTAGGCTATCATTTTATCTGCTTTATATATTTTTTTTATTGCAGAACACCTTATTGTCAAGAAAGTTCGAGCTGCTAATACAGTTTTTTATAATAAACAATTTAGCATACGGCCGCCAATTTCGCATTATTGGTCATTATAATAAAAAATTGATTAGTTAATTTCAATTAATCATCTAATTATTAGGTTCTATCACGTACATGATGTCTGCCGTGCGGTAAAATCCATCCGCACAGACCGCACATGCGTATATCTAGTTGTTAAAGTAGAAGTTCGTGAACATTGAAAAAAAGAACACCGTCTACTGCGCATTGTGTTAGTTTTATTCTGTATTGTGTTTTGCTTAAAGCTTTCACACACAGCAATAATGACACTCACAATAATGTTGCGCTGTTGAGTATTTGTACAGCTAATCTGACCCTTACAATAAAAAACGACGAGACACCAGCAATGAAGTGTGCGCAAAGCATTTTTATTGCTTGGGAATAAAACTTACTTCTTCTTAAGCGTTGCTGCTTTCCGGGCTGCGGCCTTCTGCTGCGCATTGTCTTGTATGGCATCATTTCTTAGTTTGCAAAAGTTGTTTAGAACAACGTTGGTTGCAACGCGTACTACCAAGCGCAGGAGAGTTTGTGCAGTGTGGCCATTTTCACATGTCTCAATGTCGTGTTCGTCCAGGAGGGAAATCGTCTGTGAAATCACGACACCACGTTGATTTCTACAGGAGAGAAAATCTTCCGCGGTTGCTCCAAAAGACAACTTCTCTGCAACTAGTTTAGTCATCAGTACCATGTGAACTGTGCATGGCTGGGGAAACTTCAGCCCTCCTCTCGACAGGTTAGCTATCATGGCAGTATTTTCCGCTTCGATCTCTCGATTTTCAATCACCAATGTGCTGAAGCAAGCAGAACATGAAAGCTTCTTTAAAGCAGCATGAGCAGCGTATCCTGCAATGTAGACAATAGCATCCATGTCAGAGTGGGCGTGTGTAATATCGTCGTCGCTGACAGCCACAGAAAAGTTGCATGGGACAAGATCCTCACTTACGTCTTCAAACTCTGTTTCCTCGCGTGGAAATGTCAAAAGTTTTTGAAGACGAAGCTTCTTCTCACATTCGTAGAGCTGACGCACGGAAATGTGGTACTGTGATCCTGCCAGCTGGCGGTAACGGCCGAACCGGTCTTCTAGCGCATCCGTCTGAAATTTGCCCAGCAGTACGTACTTGAAGTGAAGTTCTTCTAAGCAGTAGCGCGAGAGTTCTACCAGAGAATAGCATGTCAGTCGCAAAGCACTGTGAGTCTCTTTCGTCAGCGAGCCACTGGTGATGTTTATTCTTGCCCAAGCGTCCAACCAGTCCACAACGCCGCTCAGGAAAGCTAACTGTGTGTCATCAACAGACCTTACAGGGTCTTGCATGCTGTCCCTTAGCCTCTGGCCTTTGCAAGGGGTCTTAACATTGACTATTTGCCACCATGTGAGGATAACGTCAATGAAAAGAGCAGTCGACTCAGCTTGAGGAATCTTGAACGCGGAACCATGTGTCCTGAGGGCATTTGAAACAAACTGATTAATGACGTCGAGAGCGAGCTTTACATTTTGCCGCTCCATTGAGGTTGGATTCACGGCTTTTGCGTTCAGTCTGTAAGCAGCCTTCACAAGCGACGTCTTCTCTGAAGAATAAAGCTGCCGCACAGCTGCGAAAGAAGCAGCTTTCATACGAGGAGGCCCTTCGGGCATTGCTCCACTCAAGTCCATTTCAGGGAAATAGAGGCATGTTCCAGGGTTTTTCTGGTTAATCCAATTGTTCCTAATGCACTTCAAGAGATGCACAGGATCGACCACGTAGAAAAGAGGGCGAGCGTTATCGGCTGGATGGGGATAGACAATGCTCACCTGAGGACTTGTAGCAAATAACGACATCATCTTGCGGTTCAGAGCATTGTTGTCCGTTATCACAGCGATAATTTTGAGCCCCATTTTCTCAACATTAATGATTATGTTCTTAGCATGCTCGTGCAAAATTTCTGCGCTCAGTTTGCTCACAGGTAATATGTGAATGACGTCCTTGTTTGCAGAAAGGAGTGATTGTACCATGAACACATGGGCTGTTGTTGCTGGTTCCGTTGAATGAACCGACGATCCTACTATTGTGCCCCCTTTGTAGTCGAAGTATGGTTTTATGTGGATCTCATCGATCATCAGGGTCACTGTCTTCTCGTGGTCTTTCATTGATTTGACTCGTTCTCGGATGTAGGAGAGACAGTGCGGTTGATTTTGCTCCACAAGAGGGTCAGCTTTGTAATTTGAGCAAACACGGCGCAGTGTGGAAGGATGGGGCAGAATGATTCTTGATGCAGCTCTTGTGAAGTGATATGCGTGAGGAGAAATTGAATTCAAAATACTGGCGAATACCAGCAGCTCTGCGCTATACACATGCTGTTTCGCGAGGAGAAGCTCTATCTGCTCAACCAGAAATTTCAGCAAAGAAGACTGTTCTTTCGTCGTATCACTGTCCTCAATGAGGTCTGCAAGCAGTGAACCGACAAACTGCAATACTTTAGTATGTTTCGACTCTTTCGTCACCTCAGGTATATTATGCAAGCCTATCTCGAGTTCTTCTAGCAGCAAGGACAGGCTGGAGGTGTCGCATACTTGAGCTGGCAGAATCCTGCCTGAAGGAAGCGACAGAAGCTTCACTCCATTCAAGAAAACAGAAAGTGACAGATCAGGGAGAACTACCAAGGCGCATTTCACATTAGGTGAAGGATCATTCTCGATGAGAAGGAACCTAACGCACTGCTCATCGACAGAAACGGTCCAGAATTTCGTGTTGCAGATTCCAGGCAACTTAGATTTGAACTCCTCGTAAGATGAAACTTTGTTTCTTTTCTGTTCAAGCTCATTAGACTGAAGTGACTTCCTCATAGCCTCCTGCAAAGCAGCGTTTTCCCTTCTTGCTTTTTTCGTCTCTGGCGATTCACTCCGTCCAGGCGTTGAGGACAAGTATTTTGGGCAGTTTGGAAAAACAGAAGGCGCAGCATCAATCTTCAACTGCAGCCTGTCACGCTTCACCTCTATTATTTTCCCTGTCAGTTCATCTTGGTGTGACAACGTCGTAATGAAGTCGCCTGCGTGGAAGTGCAGTTCACACACCTGCACGAGAAAATGAAGCAAGGCCATTCGCCATGACTCTCCATTGCCTAAAACACTAAGTAAAAAGAGTCTGAATAGTGAACAGCTTTTACATATTTACACAGCTTTTACACAAGCCTTATGCACATCCACAGAACTAAATGCTTCCTGGACAATTCATACATAAGTGTAAGAAGTGATATCATTGCCTACAAAGACAGCATGCCTTTCCGGGAGCGACAGCTCACAACTAAGATAATTACCAGCGCCTATTAAGCAATATTTCAGAGTCTTACCCTCGAATGCTCTGTAGGTGTGAAATCCTTCCGTGGAATGGCTCGCAACCAGGCTTTTCTTCGTACTTCGTCTCTTGGGAAGCAATAAACACGTACTTTGGGACCATTCTGGTAGTTCCCGCGGCACCCGGGAACACAGCACCGGCCCATGTTTCACGAAGTTGCACTCGCTACACGGCAGGCAATCAGTTTCCCATTCGTGCGCTAGCACAGGTACGCACGCCACACAAGAAACGGCCACACGAAACAGACACAGCCGTGCGAGGAGCGAACGGAAATGCACCCAACGCCAGGCTGAAAGACTCAAGCAGCAGCTAGACGCTCACTGCAAGACTGCGTTCGTGTCTGTGCTTGCCCGGGCAAGCGCGAGCACATCGAGGGAGACAACCGAGCGGAGCGGAGCCGCGCTTGGTGAGCAGCCTGACCGGACACTTGGCGTGACGTAGCGCGTGTGGAAAGGAGGGCCTGGAGAGGCCTGAAGAAAGTATTTAGAGGGTGTTGGTCGTACCCGACCAAGAAACTTATGTGAAGCCTCGGAGTATAACTCGGATAAGCTCTAGTTAGTTCGGCGAAGCGTCTGCAGAGGCTGCAGGCAATGGGAGGAAGCTCGGCTAAGTTCGAAGCAGCGTCGCGCCAGCTGCAGCCAATGGGAGGAGGGCGTCGCGACAGCTGCCGCCAAGTGGAGAGAGGGTGTGAAGATGAGAGCGAAACGCGGTTGCGTGCACGTGCAGATGCCAGAAAGAAGAGGCGATGAATGAACATACACTTTCGCAAGTCTACTAGGTTGAACTAAGCTGAAACCGTACCACCTTTTAAACAGGTTTCTAAAGTGTACCATGCGAGATGGCATCAGCGGTACATGTGCAAATGCTCAGGAAGTAATGACGACACCATCGCAAGTGGCTGCAGAATTTATAAGTTCACGAAAGCACGCATGGTTACACCGAATCGCCGCTGCAAGAGTGATGAGCGGACGATCCCCTGCTGCTGCCTATGGTACTCGCCAAACCACGATGGAGAATAAGTCGCCCTACCGGAAATTAAAAATAAAAGCGTCTGTACTTAGCAAAGCTGCAAAGGTGGCTGGTTGGTTGTATGCACTGAATGCACAGCGTACAGAGGCCTGATATATTCAGTGTGTCTTTAGTGAACAGTTGAAATCTTAATAATAATTGGTTTTTGGGGAAAGGAAATGGCGCAGTATGTCTCATATATCGTTGGACACCTGAACCGCACCGTAAGGGAAGGGATAAAGGAGGGAGTGAAAGAAGAAAGGAAGAAAGAGGTGCCGTAGTGGATGGCTCTGGAATAATTTCGACCACCTGGGGATCTTTAACGTGCACTGACATCGCACAGCACACGGGCGCCTCAGCGTTTTGCCTCCATAAAAACGCAGCCGCCGCGGTCGGGTTCGAACCCGGGAACTCCGGATCAGTAGCCGAGCGCCCTAATCTAATCTTCCAAATTTCAGTTTCACCATCATCACATCATCATCAGTCTGACTGCAGGGCAAGGACCTCTCTCATGTCTCTCCAATTAACTCTGCCCTTTGCCAGCTTCGGTCACGCAATCCCCAGCAAACTTCCTAATCTCATCCGCCCACTTATAACTTCCTGCCGCCCCCTGCTACGCTTGCCTTCTCTTGGAATCCACTCCGTTGCCCTTAAGGACCACCGGTTATCTTCCCTTCGCATTGCATGCCCTGCCCAAGCCCATTTCTTCCTCTTGATTTCGACAAGGATATCGTTAACCCGCGTTTGTTCCCTCATCCACTCCGTCCGCTTCCGGTCTCTTAACGTTACACCTATCATTTTTCTTTCCATAGCTCGCCATGTTCCCTGATGGCTAAACGAGCACGAAACGCAATCAAGAGTAAACTCCTAACCCGAGCCAGTAGTTGACGCCCAGAAATTAAAAGCACGAGGCGAGACAAGGCAGGCGACATCTTTCTGTACGCGGAAGTAAAATAAAAACAGACAGTGCTGCCTTTGAGACTCTTCATTTAAGTGATCGCTTTGAGTTCACGTTGGTTATTATTTTTGCCGATTCTAAGCTGACAACCGCGGTGTAGAGAAATAAGGGGAGGGAGGAAAGGGGGGGGGGTTGCAAAGAGCGGACCACCCACGCGAGAAGAAAGAGCGAATCGGGCAACGCCCACTCCTTCCTTTCTCCCTTTGCTGGCCTGTGGTTAGTGGTGTGGTTTAGAAACCAACCGCGAAGTAGGCAACTTCCCGCCACGCACTGCACTGGCGGATGTACGTGTTACGGCGAACTGGTCTGCCGCGCTACTGCCTGAGGGTATCTATCATTCAGTTTGACAGTCAAACGAATTACCCATACCCAAGTCCGCATAGGAAAAAAAAAAGGAAAAGTCCCAACCTCGGCTGCAGGGGCGCAAGGACATGGGCCGTGGAAAATTAACAGCAAGTAGCGAATGCACGGGAAAGCGCGTCGGCAGTCGTACTGTGCCCGCGTAGGCGCGTTCTATCGGGAGTAGACAAATCCGCCGAGTCACAGCGATGCGATGTTGCATGCAGTGCCGTGTCTGACGCAACCTGAACCGAAGTTTCATGAAGGAGTGAAAGGTTCTGCGAAAACCGACCGGAAGAAGTATAACTGACAAACGCTCGGCGCACTAGGAACCTTCGTTTCCAATGAAAAATAAATAAATAAATAAATAAATAAATAATAATAATCAAATCAAATCAAAGTTTATTTCCCATCTAGCACTACAGATGGAGGAATCGTAGAAAAAAGCTGCCCTTGGGCAGCTTGACGAGTCTACAATCCTAATTATTGACAGGGAGGCAACACAAGAGTTTATACAATTTAAAAAAAAAAAAACAAGCACATCAAGGAAGCACCGGAGAATACACGAAACAGCAATATGTATACATAATGAAACTTAAACAATGTCATTCAAAAACAAATTATGTAGTTCACGACGTGAAAAAGAAAACAAATCGAGGTTAATGTGGATATACCTATTTAGAAGAGATGGAAGTGTGTACTGGCGCGAGTAATACGGGAGTAATCGGGAAAATTCATTCGAGCGACAGACGCGAAAAGATACGCCGCACAGAATACTGCATTTTCAACCTTGTCTCATATCAAAAAGAGAGGAAACGGATATTAGAAAAGAATTTTTTTTCGACATTTTTTTTTACATGCGGAACGCTACTCAGCGATGAAAGCAGTAAGAAGATAAAAAAAAATTAGACGCGATCAATTGGATTGATGCGGAAGAATTCTTCTCAACGTTTTCTTTCTTTGCGCTATCGTTCTGCAGCCTGGAGCCCAAAATGTACCGTTACTTCTACCGCCACTTGTAACTTCACTAAACCACTATAATCACTAGACCCCAATCACTACCACCTGTCAGTGAAGTGTCCATGCCAAGTTGCTATCGCCGTTTTTCACTAGAGCCGGTACTTCATTATAGCCGGTGTTCCATCACTGGCAGTGTTTACTATATACATAGTTTGCATCCGCGTAACAGCGGTCGCCATTTTTGGGTCCAGAAACCGGTTACTTCTTACGGCAATGCGGCAGAGGCTAGGCAGGAAAGAAAAGACGGCCCTTTGTCCCCGTGCCGTGGGGAGTGGGTTGTTCCTTGGACAGACGGTGCGGGGTCGCTATAGTCGGATACAACTCAAGAACGCAGCGGCTTTTCCCCGCCAAATTTACCCCCTTCCAGCCGCTAATGGCGTCGGGCGATTCTCATGAGACTGCTATAGCATGACAATGCAGGGAGTGGCAGATGAAAGGGGATAGTCCCCTTCCTGGCCCTGGTCGGGGATAGTGCTCTCCCTGCACTGTCACGCTAGCAGGCTCATGAGTATTCTTACACCGTGGTCGTGAGAATATACAGGCCGACGCCATTGGATGGACGGGTGTCCCTTGACGGGGAAAAGCAGCTTCGTTCTCGAGTTGTACCCGACTATAGTCTCTACTGCACCCAAAGATGGCGCCCGGGACACGTCACGTGAAAGCTATCTATAGCCGCTATCCATTATAGCCGATGTTCGTTACAGCAGGTGTTTCGTTCTAGCCGGTGTCATATACAGGTGGCAGGTAGTGAGCGGGAACTCCCCATAAACACCACCTGGCAAGTTTGGCAGGTAGCGGCTTTGCTCGAACGACGACGCCGGAGAGTTTTCGCCGTCATATGGCCGGCCCTACTAACGTCCTCGCATTAAAAAAAAAAAAGAAGAAGAAAGAATGGAGGCAGGCACGCGAAACAATGGGCACAACTCCTGCAGAGAACCGCACACCCACATGGCAATTGGGGCACCCACGTATCCTACCGGGTCTATATTCTGCTTCGTACATTGTGACCCCTTCATATAAACAGACTCGCTTTTAGTGTGCTCTCACGCAGGTTATTTTAACAAGAAAGCTGTAATGAATAAAGAACTGAGCTACGCGCTGGGCTCTTCTATCCAGCACTGTCCTTATTGCTGCTTTTCAACTAATTATAAGCCCTGCTCGGCCGACACGAACGCGATAACCTTTAAATCGAGTCTGACTGTACGTTATCGGCCGACCGAGACACCAACGCCTGTTTTATTAGAGAGTTCCAGTGATGCCGGACAACAGCACTGCCAATCTGGTAAACGCTCGCCCAGCCGCATTTGCCGCTCGATGGTACTAAAACCCGAGCATCGTTCTCCTTCTGCCCAGATGAGAGGCAGCGCAACAACGCGCGCGAAGCCCGACGCCCAGGAGCTAGCCCATGGCGGTGGTCTCGCGCCGCCAGCACAACCCGAGCCCGGCCCCTTTCTATTCCTACCGGGAGCAGCGGCAGCGGCGTGGCGCCGTGCCCTTATTCGTTTTGGCGATAAACATCCGCCCCCTCGAGGCCGGCCTTCGCGCGTGCCTCGGCGCGAAAGGGCTGGCGCTGCCCCCCTCCCCGAAAAGACGCTCTCGCAATTGGTGCGGCCGCGCTGCGTTGACAAATGGCACTCATTACGGGCCCTGCGCCAGGAACCCCCTCTCCCCCCCTCGCGCCGAGACGCACCGCCGCGGGCTGCAGCAGCAGCATCCCAACCGCCGAAGGGGAATGGAAGGCGAAACGCGGAAAGCGCTCCTGGCGCGAGCTTTACCGCAACATCCGGCGCACAGGGAGTCTGGTAGGTTAATGGCTGTTCCGTGGGCCTGCGGAGTGGATAGAGTGCATGTGTACTCCCGTTTTGGTCCCCAGCAACTCCAACTTAGGAGTACACGGACGTCCGAGTGCGGAAACGGCAACCTTGGGCAGCGCTGCACGCTACAATGGCGGGCGCTGCAGAACACCGTATACAGCTACCGTAGACTACCGTTATGCCATCGGGCGTCAGAGCGCATGCGTAGATATGGCTCCTCGGGACCTATCGGATACCGCCAACCGTATAACGCATTCGCTTTTTGTGGTTGGAGGCAGCTGTGTACGGCGGAAAATTCCCTACAATAATAATAATAATAATAATAATAATAATAATAATAATAATAATAATAATAATAATAATAATAATAATTGGCTTTTGGGGAAAGGAAATGGCGCAGTATCTGTCTCATATATCGTTGGACACATGAACCGCGCCGTAAGGGAAGGGATAAAGGAAGGAGTGAAAGAAGAAAGGAAGAAAGAGGTGCCGTAGTGGAGGTCTCCGGATAATTTCGACCACCTCGAAATTATCCGGAGCCCTCCACTACGAATTCCCTACAACGACCTAACAACCATGGTAGCCGATGGGCTTCCTTCTGGCTACCGGACGCAGAGGCCACGAGGGAGTTTCGTTAACGTCACTACCACGGGGCCGCGGACTTAGCCTAATCTGTACGCTTTACACAGCTGATGCGTGCCGCTCGACCACGGAAAACGCTGTCCACCCGTTTTAATTGGCGCCGCTGTACCCACACTCCGCGCATCACTTCTGACGTCACTATCCCACAGCTTCAAACACTTCGATCCCGTTGCCGCATCGATGATGAGCATGAAAGATGCGATTGCTGCGATCGAGCTCCCAGTTCGTAGACCCCCGAGAAACAAATTACGCCCACATAAAAAAGCGCAGGTTCAAGCGCCGGCTCACCAACGCTACACGAAGCTCGAAAGAGCGCGTCGATGGAGATAATTATAAGCATCCGCCTTCACAAGCGTATACCACTAATCCGCCTCGGAACTACAGTTTACCATCACACCCTATCCACGCCAGGCCTGCACGGAAACCAAAGCTGAGGTATAACTATCTCAGGCGAACACTATCTCAGATGAGGTGAAATTCCTGCTGCCGACAATGTACACTGATATAATAAGTTAAATATATACAAAAGCCTAGTTGCATGATGCATGTATTTCCGGCCAGGTATACTCCACACTCGGGAAGGGAAAGAAGGGAGGATTTCCCTCTCAATTCGCCTATTTCCTGACAGGGAAGCTGAATCTATAATTCCCTATAATGCCAGAACCAACGTTTTGAAACGTACTTCTTTCCCAAGCGGTATTACGGATTGGAACAATTTACCTCGGTCGCTACTAATATAGCATTGATTGTACTGAACAAATGCACTTTTGATATTGTCCTCGCGTGAATTATCATTATCGAGGTTGGTCTTTGCGTTACTGTTTACTTACCTCGCTCAAACTGTATTGACAGTTCGGTGCTACATATATATATTTTCCTTAGTTTTTTTTTGTTAGCATCATTTCATTACTGGAGCGATTGTCTCTTATCCTTGTTTGTTCTCGAAGATATCTGCCAGGGTTGGTATTCTGTGAACTGCAATTTTTTTCTTCTTACGGCTGCTATTGTCATTGTGTTGTATTACTATTTGTATGCCCCTTCCTGCTTTGGTCACACCAAGGCCTGCAGAATTGTAGAAATAAATAGTCGTCCGGGAAATTGCGGAGGCACTGGGGTGAGAAATTTCCCCGGCAACGGCCAAAAATTTCTCCAATGCTCGTGTGCGCACTAGCATGAACAATGCGGTCCAGGACGGGGCTTATGAGCCGCAAAAAGAGGCACATCGATTCCAAGCCGCTCCCGAAAACGCCGTGCCGGCGCCTCCGCAGTAATAAGCTGCGGCCGCTCATAGAGTCATCCCGACGGGCCTGCAAACTCAATTCGATGGTGGCGACGCCAAGTCGAAGCGGCGCTCGTGGCGCTGATGGCGCACGCAAACTGCTGCTCCAAAGGGGTCTCGCGCGTGCTCCTTCCTCCCTATATATCCAGGGGGTATCTCCCTAAACGGGACGCAACGCGCGGCGGCTTCTCGCACTCTTCTCCCCCCGAGTCCCGAACAGCATAGCGATCGCGGGTGGTTGTCTTTTGCGGACGGTGCCGCGGGGTCAAAGGCCCCTGCTCCTCCTCCCTCTGCTCCCCCACCCCCTTCTTTTTCCCCCATAGCCCTCGGCATGCGAGGACTTCGGTCTGTTCCAAAATGCCTAAACCCTCAATAGAGGGCGCGCCTTCTTGCGTTATTCCTCAGCTCGGCGCTGTATGAGTGATGGAGCTTCCATGCCTTTACATGAACGCCACGGGGAGTCCACCTGCGCGGTTTCGAGGGGTGACACCTCAATTAATCAGCTGCAAACGTCAAAAGAAACGAGGGCGACCATTTATTACTGAGTGCGAAAAGTTTACACACAACACACGCGCAAAAAAAAAGCTGCTCTCTAATTACGCCCTTTGACATCGGCTTAATTTCCAGGATATAAGACGAGCCCACAGGCGCCGCTCACCCGCGCATTTCCACTCGATTAATAATATATATATATATATATATATATATATATATATATATATATATATATATATATATATATATATATATATATATATATACATATATTATTTTCTCCATATCCATAACGGCCTCAAACGAATCCCTTGCTAAGTGATTGCAGTTGATTAATGCGGGTGAGGAATAGAGAAGGAGTGCACTCATTCACAGTGGTCATAGGAAGAACGAAACAATTAAAAAAAAATTATGGTCCGGTATATTTTCACTAATTTATTTCACTTTAATACTACCTTTGTTCTCAGCACACGCCACACACCGAGCAGCCTGTCTCTGCGATAAGAACTCTGCATCGGATCTTGGGCTGACGAATAATGCCGAAAAGAGATAAAATTCATAATCAAAACAAAGCGGTAAAGACAAGTCAGGAATAATAATAATAATAATAATAATAATAATAATAATAATAATAATAATAATAATAATAATAATTGGTTTCTGGGGAAAGGAAATGGCGCAGTATCTGTCTCATATATCAGCGGACACCTGAACAACACCTGAACAACGCCACACCGTAAGGGAAGGGATAAAGGAGGGAGTGAAAGAAGAAAGGGAGAGAGAGGTGCCGTAGTGGAGGGCTCCGGAATAATTTCGACCACCTGGGAATCTTTAACGTGCACTGACATCGCACAGCACACGGGCGCCTTAGCGTTTTGCCTCCATAAAAACGCAGCCGCCGCGGTCGGGTTGTGCGGGAAGCCCCGCGGCGCGCTGCGTTGCGCGTTTTCTTGAGCGCGCCTTTAGGCACGTAGGCGGAATTTTTTTTTTTTCGGCAAGGGCCCGAGACACTTGTATCGGACGAAGCCCGAGGGAGGTGAGCGTGGTTTCGAACGGAGGCAGAAGTGCACCCCCCCCCCCCCCCCCCCCCCCCCCCCTGGATAAGTGCCTGCAGAAACGCAGCTGTTGTCTGTGCGCTTTTTTCTTCCCTGCGTGCCCGCGTTTTTTCGCCTTTTAAGCAGAGCACAAGAATTTCATACAGATAAGTCAAACCGCATACAGTCACAACTCAATTAAGCCCTAGTCAGCTTATCACCAGGCTCACCTCGCACAAGCTGCCCCGAAGGAGGTTGAAAGCGACTATTCGAAGACGAAGTCATACTTGACGATCTCAACGAAGTCCAGCCGGGAAGGTGCACGTTCAAATACATAGACAAACTTTTCAACGAATAGAAGAATTCGCATGCTCCGAGGCCTAGCTATAGCCCTATCATGTGAGATGAGGAACGCCGCAAGTTCTCGTCTCTTCCCTCTGCTTTTCAACTTGACGATGAAGAATCTCCTCAGAAAACTTCCCAATACTCCGGGTCTAAATCATGCCATCTACGCGGATGACGTCACAGTGTGGTGCTGCAGGGCATCTCCCGGAGAACGAGCAAATCCCGCAGTAGGGTACCAACATCGTCCGCGAACACGCAAAGAGCATGGGAACTAAAATGCTAACCAAAGAGTAGATGAATGCATAGTGTTTACCAACGACCGCCACAAAAACGCTGACGATTACCGGAACCTGGTAGAGCTATAGCAATAGACGAAGCAACGATTCTTACAAGAACCTACGTCAAAACAAAAAATCGCTCGCTTCATGTACTAACAAGGCGGTCTCAGCACCATCTGGACAGGAACTGTAGCCAAATAGATCAAACGCACTGCATGCTAAGACGCCTCACGAGGCATAACAAGACTCAAGAAGCACGAACTTCTAAAGGTAATAGAAGCCACGCATGGTGTGTTCCAGAAGTTATGCATGCTCTGATGTGTAAAAACGTAACCACAACTCAAGAATAGCGAACTGAAGTAACCCTTCGAAAATGCACACGGACACAGCCTTTGGCGTCCCAACGTGTACGCACCCATTCCCAAGCTGGAAGAAAAAGCCCTCTACAACTCCTTCGCAGAACGAGTGGACAATCACCCCACACTACCAACCTCCACTCAAGGAAGGTCAATACTCCGACGTATGGGCTACCGGAACACCCGCCTTCGCAGGAAACTACGTATACCAAGACTCCAGATTAAGGCTTTCCGCACAGTACAGACTCAACCAAAAATGCTTCAAAGAAGGCTGACGAGTGCTCTCTACTTCCCGTGGGCCCCCATCCCATGACAACGCTGGAACACTTGGCGGTGCCATTAATCCTTGCAGCAGAGACTCAAGCTAGCCTGGAAGCTATCACGCTCCACGAACACACGACGGGTATATCACCGCGCGTTAGTCAAGCGGCGGCGCGAAGCTACGAAGCAAACACGCTTTAGTCAAGGATGTCAAGGAAAAAGCGGCTTTTCCCCATCAAAGGACCCCCTTCCAGGCAATGGCAACGGCCGATTGTCATGAACCTGCCTGCGTGACAACGCTAGGAGTGGCAGATAAAAGTGGATAGTTCCCTTCCTGCATTGTCGGGAATAGCCCCCACCCTGCATTATCACGCAAGCGGCTTTTCCCCCTCCAAGGACCCCCATCCAGCCAATGGCGTCGGCCGATTCTCACGAGCTTGCTAGCGTGAGAATGCCGGGAGTGGCAGATGAAAGAGGATAGTCCCCTCCCTTCATTGTCACGCTAGTTGGTTCACGAAAATCGGCCGACGCCATTGGCTGGATGGGGTTCCTTGAAGGGGGAAAAGCCGCTTCGTTCTTGAGTTGTATCCGACCGTAGCTATGTTTGAAGTCAACTGGCGGCATACCCGAGTTTACGTAGAAGGGGTAACATGAGACTCCTTTCCGTTTCCATAAAGAATGCGAGCGTGTCGTCTAGGAACGGATACCCTTTGGTCGCAAGACAAGCCAGGCGGAGAAGCTGACTCACAGATTTTCGCAAACGGTCCATTCTACGCAGCCACACACTAAACAACTTCTCACCCTTAAGAATGCAAATAGAGTGCTCGAAGGGTGTGCAATAGGGTGTAAATTTATGGCGCACCCTTAAGGGTGAGAAGTTGTTCAGTGTGCACGCAGCGACCACGGTGGGTACACCGGGCAGCGCCGTGTGTGCCTCGTTGAGTGCGCGTTTGCCCTCCGCTTCGTATAGCGCTCTTTTATTCCCACGGAAAAGAAGAGGCAATCAGCCCCCTCGTAATAACAATAATACCACCTTGGGCGATCACTGCAAAGCGCGATACGGGGAGGGAGTAACACGACACAGCATGCGCCGAGCACGTTCGGAGAAACAAGATAACCCGGGTCGGAAGAGGAGCGCGGCCGCCCGTGAGACCGGGGCATCGAGAAGGCACAGCGGGAGGGAGGGGGGGGGGGGGGGGGGGGGGGGTCCGGCGCCGCGGACGACTGCGCTCGTTGTTCCCACAGGGGCGGTTTCCCATCGGTCCTCCCGGCGGTGCGGAGTCGGCCGCGCACGTCCCAGCATCTTGCTGCGCGCCTCGATCCTCCTCCTATCGCCCTGGGACCGAAGCTGCTGTATTTATTCCCCAAAACGCCGCAAGAGCAAATGCAGTGTGCCCCATTTAAGAGGAAGAGATATGACACAAAGCAAGTCGCGCACGTACGCACGCACAGGTGTCTGTCTACGTCGTCGTCTTTAGTTTTCCGCTTACAGGAGAGGGAAAAAAAAGTCATACACGCAATACGAAACCTGCCCAAACAGCCACCTTCGGCTGATGTGCAGATTCGCCAATGTAAGCCCTTTAAAAAGGTACAGTCGGGAACAAAAGTATCTGGACCACGAGTTCCTCATACGGAGCCGATACTTTACTACTTACTAGCTAGCCGCCGGCTGGAGACCACAGTTGTGCAGACGAAAGAACAAAATTTTTACTTTCACCTCCAGTCAGCAGCTAAGAGCAGAGCTATATGCTTCGTTTCGGGAACACGTGGTCCAGATACTTTTGTCCCCGACTGTACTGCCACAAGCACGGAAATGTTTA
Source organism: Amblyomma americanum (assembly GCF_052857255.1). Taxonomy (NCBI): domain Eukaryota; kingdom Metazoa; phylum Arthropoda; class Arachnida; order Ixodida; family Ixodidae; genus Amblyomma; species Amblyomma americanum. The sequence goes on from NC_135502.1 coordinate 43,592,115, forward strand.
TTGCGCCGTTTCAAGGCGGACAGACGCCGGAACGCATACGCGACGACGCGGTTGTATATACGCGTCACCTCTCTCTCTCTCTCTTTTTTTTCTCAGACTCAACGTGTTCCAGGCGTACTACGTTTCTCACAGAGGCGGCCGGGCTTTCATAAACTTTCTTGATTTGTTAGTTTCGCCCGCGCGAGACGGCGGCATCGCGCTCGCGCCGTGTCTCGTCGCCCGCTGAATAGCGCGCGCAGCAAACGCATCGCGTGCGGCCGTGATTCGTCCCGAAACCTTTCGAGACGCACCGCGCATTGACGGGTGACGACTATCAGTCTTCCCAGGCGTGCTCGAAATAACCCGAGAGTCAATGAACCTTGTTTGGCTCAACCCACGCGCCGTGCCGGAGTGCGGAACACACTTTTGTCGAGCGCGCCAGACCGGAGGGGGATTCCCCGGGCGACAGCGAGAAAAGAAGGTGCCGACGTGTCTTTGACACTCGCTTCGAAGGGGGCGCTTATTTAAGAGTCTACACCCCCCGCACCGGGTGCGGGGGGGGGGGGGGGGGGGGGAAGGAGATAGAGGTGTGGCAGCGCCGGTGCCAGAGGTACACGGATGTCCGTGCACCCTGAACAAGCACGGGGCTGTCTCACGATAACACACACCACTGCAGGTCAGCCCATAGCCATTGTTTCCGCGATGTGCACTCTGCAGCTGCCTCGCCTGGAGCCTGGGACACACTGAATACCCCGTGTACTGTGCGATGTCAGTGCACGTTAAAGAACCCCAGGTGGTCGAAATTTCCGGAGCCCTTCACTACGGCGTCTCTCATAGCCTGAGTCGCTTTGGGACGTTAAACCCCCATAAACCAAACCAAACCAAACACTGAATAGCATTCTTTTCGCGACCCCTTCGGTGCAGTTCTCGTGGGCGCCGTAACAACAGCGTAGGTCTGCTGCCGTTCTACAGTGCCGAAGCAACTACCCACAATGCATTGCAAAAGGGCATTTTGGAGACCGCAAGCGAGATTTCGGCGGACCTATAGTTTTGCGTCCGCGCCTGGGCATTTTTAAACGTGCGCTGACACGCGGCCGGTTTCGCATTTTACCTGCTTCGTAATGCTGCCGCCGCCGCCACGGTAGGGATTCGAACCAGCGACCTCCTGCTGGGCAGCCGAACGCCACGAAAGCTGGACCGCCAAGGTGGGGGAAGAAGGCGCGATCATCCGTCATCGGTAGAAGGCAGGGGGAGTTGCGTTTCTGCAGCTTTTCGCAGGTGCGCCTGTTTTTCTTTTCTGTTTTTTTTTGTTTGCTTGGAAACTAACCGAGATTGGCGCAGCGAAAAGTACGCTACCACGAAAATGATACAAGTGCAGCTCGGGTAAGCGAAGACTAGAACGGCGCACACAAACTTTCACTTATTTACCGAGAAACTGGACGCACTCCTGTGCTGGCGGAGAACACCGCACAAGACACTCGCTCGAATCGAAGGAATCAAGTATTAAAGGGGCTGTGAAGGGGACTCCTATAAAGTTGCGGTATGCCTGGGATATTGAAGCACGCCGCTTCATGAATAGTGTCCAGCAAGGATTTTTTAAATGCGCTTTGTAGAAGCTGAGTTATCTGTAGTTAAAATTTGAACTTCAGCGTCTTCGCGCCTTTCCCTCTCCTCTCGTCACTTTTTGCACGCTGGAAGGTAGGCGCTCCTTCGCCGACCCCCCTCTGGGAACGGAGCTTCCCGACGCGCCGGAGATAAGCGGCTTATTGGCCGCGGCCAAGGTAGGTGCCTCAAGTCTGAAGGAATCTAACCAATGGCCACCTCTCACCATGTCTACGCAGATGCGGGGGACGGAGGAGGGTGCGAGCATGCAAAAGTCGCCGGAAAGGGCTCGCCAACTTTGACGCGTGATTGTGGGTCGTCTGTTGCGTGTAGAAGAGTATTATTTGGCTCTGGTTTTCATGGCAACGCAGTGCAGTGATTAAGTGAGTTAATGTGCTCTCCTCGGAAGGCGTTTCAGAGCCCCTTTAAAACACATACGCAAACACCAGATACGGCATACTATAAAATGACCTTGACTTTGCGCGCGCGTGAATGAGTCCGTCAGTCTGCGCGCTGATTTTCCTTGCGCTTTGATTCCGCGCAGCTGTTGAGATCTATCTAATGAGCTGCGAATGGAATTATAATTGCTGCTCACGTGTCTCGGCGCACGCTGTCAAGTGATCGGTCCTTGCGGTGGCACCAAAACTACAGCACTGCACCCGACGAAAGAAAACAGCCATACAGTATCACGATCATTATGGCCAGCCATGCTGAATCCACTGTGAAACTAAGCCACCTGAGCGACCACTTGGGCAGTGAGTATGCATCCGTATGAGGTAGCAACTAAACATAGCATTAAACCTCCCGAACTGCATTCGGCAAGCTACTACTAGGTGAAAAAGGCATAAAAGACACTGGCTCCGATTTCTGCGAAAAAAAAAAAAACTACTATAATACAGTTCTTTACGTAAACAGTGAAGGAATGGAATGAATTACCACCGATCGTTTTCTAATCGAACGACTTCCTAAGAAAACTGAAATGTCCTTCCTCCTCCTCCTCCCCCCCCCCCCCCCCCCCAAGCAATGTCGCCTTGAGTTGCACTGTGTTTTCAATGTGTGTCCTTTCCCCTGCTAAAATGTCTAGAGTTGGTTTTGTCGCCTCGCTCTTTGTCCCCTTCCAGTGTTTTTCGTGCTATGCCCCCCCCCCCCCCCCCCCCCCGATGCTAGAGAAGGGGGGCGGCTGATGATGACGGGGTGGTTATGTGGAAAACAGAGGCGCAGAAACTGTCAGGCAGGAGAGAGAAAACGTGAAAGGGGGGGGGGGGGGGACTTTCATAGCTGGAAAAGTGGAGAGGTCGGCCGGAGGAATCGTGTCTCCGGCTTGCTGCACCACACATGGGAACGGGGAAGGGAAACAAAGAGAGAAAGAGAGAGAGAGAGAGAGAGAGGAGGGAGGGAGAAAAAGACAGGCTGGAGAAGAATTGAACGCGGCGGCAAGTTTGTCGCTAGAAGTTGCAAGGTAACACACATTATTCCCTCTCGACGCGTCACAACCGCAAACATAGAAAGAAACAGAGAGAAAGGAAAGCGCCATATAAAAAAGGGGGGGACGATAACGCGCCGCCCGAGCGCGCGGCTGGGAATTTAAACTCGGCCGCTGCTGAATCTAAATGCGCGCATGAATCTTCCGCACCTCAGCCTCGCTTGCGGCGGGGATTTCTGAAAGCGTACACGCTGCTACACACCCATCGGGTTCCTCCGCCACACGTGGCCAGTTTATTGCCGTCGGCGTGAAATACGCATCCTGCGTCGGAACCAAGGGCGCCAGCGCTGTTTCGTGCGCAGCAGTCACCGCCCCGCGGATGCCCGCAGGCTGACGCACAGTCGAAGGAAAAGAAAAGATAGCGGCGCTCCTGCAGCGAACGCCACCTAGACGGAAAGTGTTATCTCTACGCTTCTGAGCTGCTTGCTGTACTCACTGTTATGCACTACACTACATTTGTTTCTCTTCCGCTGCAATGTCCGTATATTGTTTAGGCAGCTACGTAAGGGTTCTTTTATCTATTTTTTTACAATGATCTCCGGCTGCGATGCTTTAAAGTGTGCTGAGGGTAAGAGGTGAACAATATAAAAGAACAAATAAAACGCTGCAGCTCATTGTTCTTTACAACGGCGATTTTATGCGATCGTTCTGGCGCGAAGAAACCGGCATAGACATCTATGGGGCAAACTGACTATTTCCACGAGTTGCGTGTACTGGAGAGGTTGCTCTGCCTGCAAGCTTCTCGAAAGCGCGTGTATTTTGGCGGCAAAATCTGTTGGGCCCGCAGCACCGAGGGAAAATGCTTTTCGAAATTCTGAAAGCCGATGTGGATGTTACTTGCGGTGGGCTACACGCCTCTCAGTAATTAAATATGAATATTAATAATTAAAAAGTTAACTATTCAATATTAGTTAAGCAGCCCGCTAGTAAGCACGCCTAAGCTGTATTCTGATATACTTCATCGCTGACAATGCTAGGTAGAAAAAAAAAGAGCTTATAAAACTGAAAAAGCCCATTGTTAGAAATAGTGTAAAGTCCTAGTTGAAACACCGTGTATATATATATATATATATATATATATATATATATATATATATATATATATATATATATATATATATATATATATATATAGCAGACAAGGCAAATGAAATGAGGGGCTCGTTTGACAAACATGAAGAAAGCCAACAGTCACCGAAACCAAAGCGCACAGGGAAATGCGTCTATTTATTTTTATTTGTAGTGCTGATTAGTGGGAGAATAATACTTGATTAATCTGTCGCTTAAAATAAATTCCTTATAAAGCAGCAGAAAAAAACAACCAAGCCGCCGGTGGAATCCGAACCCACGACCTCCGAATATCGCGTCCGGTGCTCTAACCAACTGAGCTACGGCTGTCCAATCTGCTGCTTTCGTGGGTATTTATGGTTTGCGTGTAAGCGAACCTTGATATATATATATATATATATATATATATATATATATATATATATATATATATACATGCCGCAATGAAGGACAGTGCCAAAGCAGCCTATGGCGGAGGAAGACACACGAGTCACTGCCTCAGAGATGAGTTGTTCTCCTCTACGCGCCAAAGCTGCGCCCCAGTTTACTCCCATGCAGGCAGATTGCACCTGGGGGCCAACGAGATGGAGGGCGCCGCTTTAAAATCAATCACCAGTTGCTCTATTCTCTAAACGTGTAGGAAACTTCCAGCACGCGGCCGCTATAGCTTTCCACTTGGCCCAAAATGCTCGGCAGCACAGCTGTGGCGAACTGGGCTCATTGGTGCTTCCTCCATCGTAAAGGGGCGCTCACATTAGCGGGAAAACGCGCAACGCCGGGCGTTTCCCGCGTGCCGCTTCCCGCCCAAGCCGGTTTTTCTCCCGCGGACAGCCTGCTCTCCCGTCCCGCGGAGCGATGGGTTCGGTACCTATTTTTCCCGTGCCGGTGATTAAGGACAGCCAATGGGCGCCGACCGTGAACCGTGACGTCGGTCCCAGTTCAGTGACCCCGTCGGCGGAGGCTGCGCGCGTCCGGCCGGCCGGCCCGGCCGGGGCACTCGGCGGCTGCTTTGCCAGGGCGACGGGAGGGGAGCTAGCAGGGTGCGCTTTCCAGTCTTCTCTAGTGTCACGTGACTATCCCTTCTCTTTCTGCTCGTTCGGGTCCTCCCTCAGCGCCTCCTCTCTCCACATTCCAAGACAACCGCAGCGAGAAAACGCGCGTAGTGTGAGCGTCATTCCGAGGAGCTGCGAGGCAGCGTCGACGTTGACGCTATGCCGGCGCGGGAAGCTTCCCGCCAGTGTGAGCGCGCCTTAACTCGTCAAGTCAGCGTCAAAAAAAAAAAAAGAAAAGCAACGAGCGGGAGAAGAGGAGATGGACGCAGAGAAGGCAAAACACACACGGCGGATGAGACTATCGCTTGAATCCGCGCAACTGGGGTATTTACTCCATCTCATAAGTTTTTTGCAGCACTATGGAAGCTAGAGAGCTCGCCAGCCAATCAGGAGAGTGCGTTCAACGTGTTCCTTAGTGCCTGGTCATCTGCTTGTCTGCTTGCAGCCTATGGAGATATGATTGGAAAAGAGTATAAATAGACGCTGTTTACGTACCAAACAGTGAAGGAGCGTTAGCAGCTTTAGAATAGTGCATGCACGCTTTAGGTACCTTTAGAATAGCGTATCATGCTTATGCGGGACGTTACGCTTTAGTCCCATGTGCAACCGGGGACTGAACGATACTTTCAGCCTAGTGGTGCCATCTGGTTCTTAGAACTGAAGAAAAATTGTCAAATATATTTGTCAAAAAACCGACGCTTCTTTTTGCGCCTAAACACAATAAGCCAAATTTATCGCTCGTGGATTTCACTGCAGTTGAGATTAGACAAAACGAAAGCGCGATGCCCCATCTATATCTAGTGAACGCACTGGCAAAACCAAGTAACAACGACGAATTCACCTCGAAGCAGTGGGTCCTGCATCGAAGCGCGCCGCCATGTTGGAAAAGCTGTTTTAGCACGCTAAACTAGGGAAATAGCGCATGTAACCCGAGCGTACGTTATGGCCAGATTTGTAAGTGCGTTTGGCGCATGCGCGCTTTAAAACACGCAATCCCGGAACCCGCATGCCCATTTCATATCGGCACCACAGCGTTAGAACATCGCGTCTGTACTGGTCGCAGCATTGGTCGTGTGCTGCAGGGAACTGCTGGTGTGGAGTTAATACCCCGCAGTGGTCTCTCGCCGTCGAGAAGCCGAAGCAACGCCGGGAGCCACCGGAAGAGGGCATCGCTTCGTCGGCTCCGGGGTGGCAGCTGGGGGCGACTCGCAAGCGAGCCCATGGCGGCGGGCGCCCCGTGCCAGCCAAGGTCGAGACCGGCCACGGCTCCGCCGCCCAGAAAGCGGAGCGAGGAGGAACGGGCAAGGGAGCCACCCCCTGCAGCCATCCATCACGGCAAGGAGCGGCGCGTTCTCCGCTCGCGATGCCGCCGGCCCGTCGTCACAGATGGCCGCCGCACGGGGGCCATCGCTCCGAGGCCGAAACCATCGCTCGCAATTACACCTGTCAACCCGAACAACGCTGCGCCGACGCCGACGCAAAAGAAGCCGCCGCCATGCGAACGGCAGCGGGCCCTGTTCACACCGCGGCGCGAGCGAGTGCACCACCACACTCCCCTCTCCTCGCACCGTGAAAGAGCGCCCCGCGGTGATCGCTACTGCCACTCCGCCCCATCTGCACCCGTCCCGCAATCGGCCGCGCACACAAAGTGAGTGTGCGTGAACACGCCGGCGAAGGAAGACCACGAAAAGAGGTCGGCACACAACGCGGCGGAAAAGACGCCGCGACGGTATACGTCGACGCCAGTGCGGCGACAGACAAATCACGCGCGGCAGCAGCAAGGGCAGATGCTTGCGAGCGCATCATCTCAAGACGCGGAAGCTACGCAACAGGCACTATAGAGTGCGGTCAGTCGCTTATAGCCTTTTCAAAGGCGGCGCGAGTAGACTCGATCGAAGCACAGGCGGGACCCCGCCTTACAGCTCTGAGCGTGACGGGAACCACGCAGTCATCGACAGGGACCGATTTCGGTAGCAGAACTATTGCCACTAACACACGGCGGTGCAAGCTATCGTATATAGGCATGTACCACAATCGGCTCATCTCCCCCCCCCCCAATAAAAATAATAAAAAAACACCTGCCATTTCGCCTACGCCAGTCGGTACTGGCTGCAAATGTCAAATCTAGAATTCAAATCACAACGCAGGAAGCCACAACAGGCCTGTATCAGTACTCATATCACAGCACGCTGCGAACGCATCGCATGAAAAAAAAATGACGTCACAGTTCTATATATAATTGGTTTTTGGGCGGGAAGGAAATGGCGCAGTATCTGTCTCATATATCGTTGGACACCTGAACCACGCCGTAAGGGAAGGCATAAAGGAGGGAGTGAAAGAAGAAAGGAAGAGAGAGGTGCCGTAGTGGAGGGCTCCGGAATAATTTCGACCACCTGGGGATCTTTAACGTGCACTGACATCGCAGAGCACACGGGCGCCTTAGCGTTTTTCCTCCATAAAGACGCAGCCGCCGCGGTCGGGTTCGAGCCCGGGTACTCCGGATCAGTAGTCGAGCGCCCTAACCACTGAGCCACCGCGGCGGGGCCCACAGTTCTAGTAAAAGCCGCAAGGGCACGATAACGCGTTTAAGAAAAAACTCGAGTTGCTGCTACAAAAACTAAGCGCCCTGAAACAAACAGCGCAGTTCGAGACAGTTGTTCAAGAAACAACGCGCACGCCAGACGTATCTGGAAGCGCTAGACTTGCAGGCACTTTAAATGAGAAGCGCGAAACACAATCGCGAAAAGCAGGCTACTAAGGCTCAGACCAAATGCCCAAATTCGGGCGCAAAAGCGGACCGTGCTGGTACAGCTTTCATTACATACGCAGAAGATTTCGCAAACATCTCGTTCCTTAAAGAGCAGTTCGTAGCCACATTTCCTGCAATAAGCAGCCACGGGATCACTGCTGCATCCTTTTCATTGCTCACACATCAGCCAGTCAAGCTTATGTAGCACCTTGTTGCATACGCGGGTGCCACATATGCATAACGGTGCAACATTTGAAGCGTTCAGCTTCTCCCTCTATCCTCTCTTCCTGTCTACTCACCTGTTTCATATAATAATAATTGGTTTTTGGGGAAAGGAAATGGCGCAGTACCTGTCTCATATCGTTGGACACCTGAACCGCGCGCAAGGGAAGGAATAAAGGAGGGAGTGAAAGAAGAAAGGAAGAAAGAGGGCTCCGGAATAATTTCGACCACCTGAGGATCTTTAACGCGCAGTGACATCGCACAGCACACGGGCGCCTTAGCGTTTTGCCTCCATAAAAACGCAGCCGCCACGGTCGGGTTCGAACCCGGGAACTCCGGATCGGTAGCCGAGCGCCCTAACCACTGATCCACCGCGGCGAGTCTCTTTCATATCATGTCTCCATTCTGGCTGCTATCCTTTGTTTCCGCTGCCCCAGCTCAGGTGCTTCAGTATCGATGGCAGATGCCGGGGCTAGCAATTTTTTTTCCTTCCTTTATATTATTATTTGATAAAACCACTTACTACTATTACTTCAGCCATCCCATACGTCTTCTCCGCTGAACGCAGCGCGACCGTTCTTTATTTTCTTTTCAAAGCATTTCGTAGTGTATCATCGTAACGCTCGCGTCTTCACTTCGCACGCTCAAACAAAATTATCGCACTCGGACCTCAAATGCTCTTACAGGTATCGATCCACACCGCGGTGTGCGGCTGCATGTCGGGTCACCAAGAAATGCGACAGCAGCGCGCATGCCTTGCTACTGATCCGGAGTAACCGGGTTCGAACCCGACCGCGTTTCGATGGAGGCGAAACGCAGCACGTTAAAGATCCCCAGGTGGTCGAAATTATTGCGGAGCCCTCCACTACGGCACCTCTCTCTTCCTTAATTTCTTCTTTCACTCCCTCCTTTATCCCTTCCCTTACGGCATGGTTCGGGTGTCCGCCGATATATGTGAGACAGTTACTGCGCCATTTCCTCCCCCCCCCCAAAAAAAAACCAAACAAACAAACGCAGAAGGCGCCCGTGTGCTGTGCGATGTCAGTGCACGTTAAAGATACTCAGGCGAATAATAATAATTGGTTTTGGGGGGAAAGAAAATGGCGCAGTATCTGTCTCATATATCTTTGGACACCTGAACTGCGCCGTAAGGGAAGGGATAAAGGAGGGAGTGAAAGAAGAAAGGAAGAGAGAGGTGCCGTAGTGGAGGGCTCCGGAATAATTTCGACCAAATTATTCGGAGCCCTCCACTACGGCACCTCTTTCTTCTTGAACACCCCCCTTTATCCCTTCCCTTACGGCACGGTTCGGGAGTCCGCCGATATATGAGACGGATACTGCGCCATTTCCTTTCCCCAAAAGCCAATTTTCAATTTTTTATGCCTTGTGACGTCACGGACGCCATGGTGGAGCACGGCGTACAGCTTCCACCAAGCATTGGCTGCGCGTCGGTGGGTTCAGGGGCATCACAAAGTGCGCCAATTTTCACCCTACACCACTGGTGGCACGCCACCATGGCGACCGCTTCGACGTCGGCGCAATCCGCATATATGCTCGCTCGGCCAGCTAATCCGGGTGCGCCTACATTACCGATCGTTCCACCGTTGTTCTACGGCGGCCCCGCAACGGAGCGGAAACTCAAACTGCGAGCACTGATCGATTACGCGGTCGCAGCTGCGGCTAACCGGAAACCACGATAAAGGGAGAAGGTCGCCCATACGAGCGAGCGATGAGGACGGCATTCGATCTGTATACAAGCGCGTACACGAGAGACGCCGTATCTCACTGCGCAAAAACAGCGCTGTGTCGGTATATGATCGACAAGGCAGCGCATGCTGCTGCTACCGCTGCCCATTTGCATGCACCCGACACAGCTGCGGCATTGGCACCGAGCGCGCATACACAGAGAACGGCCGCATGTGTGTGTGTATATATATATATATATATATATATATATATATATATATATATATATATATATATATATATATATATATATATATATATATATATATATATATATATATATATATATATTATGCGCGCACTTCCGCGATACTTGCGTATTCTGGAGGCGCACAAATTATTCACCGCTTATAGGCCACATATACATCAGAGCGGCGTTTGTTGACGCCAGTCATTCGCGGCGAGATGTGCACTGCAACATGTATGAGTGATATGCCGAAGTGGTGTGTATCCCCCTCCTCCTCCCGTATCTCTCTCTCTCTCTCTCTCTCCAGACATATTCGGAACCGCGTTCTCCTTCAAGCATACGCTCGCGAGGTATACCGCAGTCATGAACGGATCGAAATTTTCTGTTGGCACCGATAGCGCTGCGTACATGCCCTGCCCGAAAATTGGTTTCCGGGTTTCTGGGAAAACGCATAGGCGCCCGTGTGCTGTGCGATGTCAGTGCACGTTAAAGATCCTCCAGGAGGTCGAAATTATTCCGGAGCCCCTCCACTACGGCACCTCTTTCTTCCTTTCTTCTTTCTCTCCCTCCTTTATCCCTTCCCTTACGGCGCGGTTCAGGTGTCGGCCGATATGCGAGACAGATACTGCGCCATTTCCTTTCACCAAAAACCAATCATTATTATTATAAAATGGAATGGCGCAGTAACAGTCTCACTTCTCGGCGGACACCTCAACACAGTAGTAGCCACAGTGTGGCACCCGCTGAGGGGAGCCACAGTAGTTAAAAAAAAATAATAACGGGCTCGATCCCTATACTGGGAAACGCGGTGCGACCTTCGATCGTCCTGCCTTTCAGTTCAACACCAAACTTTGGGCTAACTAATGGTTTTCTTATCTACGACACAGTGAAAGCCTTTAAAAGCGTTATACCCCGCAACAGGGTCTGACAGAGAGAGAGAGAGTGGGAGAGAGCAGGAGAGTGAGTGAATACACGTATACTGATATAAAATGGAGATGGATGGATGGATGGAAACAACTTTTATTAGAAGAAAGAAAAAGGAAAGAAAAAAATCTTCCAGGGTGGTCTCCTACTGGTCCAGGAGTCCACGGGCTTGTGCCTCACATAGGGCCCGATCCACCAGCCGTTTCTGGCTTAAACCAGGAATAAAAACACATTAATAATTCGCCTCCGCACTTTAGTGTCTTAACGTCCTTCGCTGCGACTTGACTGCGCTTTTCCTGCCTCAAAACCCGCTCTCCTCAGTACAACAGCACACAGGTGGATTCAAACAGGGCAGCTAAAAGCTCAGGTCTCGATAAAGAGAATAAAATTTCTCAATCACTAAGCCGCTAATAACAGAATCGATTCCGCAGACGTGCATTGGCGGCGACACTGCAATCAAAAGGAAAAAGGAGACCATCTAGCGAGCTTCCTCGCAGGCAGCCTTGGTGGTTGCTAAGACCTTAGGCCTCCCTGTCCGCGGATAAACTACAGGGGTAGGCACTACCTCCATTCTCGGCGAAAAAAAAAGAATAATGACAGAAAAGAAAAAAAAAAGCCCGAAGTGCGGTATACCACGGCAAGGCTGTTTCCCACAGCGAACCAACCTGAGTTATATGTGAAGGGCAAACCGACCCGTTCATTGAATTCTTTTTGGACGTCATTGGCAGCAGCGGCGAAGGCGCGAGGACGCAACACTAAACTTCTGCTCTGTGCAGTGTCCGGATAATTCTCCGCGGTTGGGCCAACTGCTGCACCTTGGTGTCCGGAAACTGCGTCAACGAAAGCGGGCGGATCCAGCCTGCATTGTGCCCAGGACCAGTGCGGCCTTTCTGCGGGGACTTTCTTGGACTTTGCCGCCCAAATCTCGCGCCAACAGCGTCAAGCACAGACAACATTGGCATCTACAGCTGGTTGGGACACACCCCCCGGATTCTTCACATTGGCAGCAGCGGCGAAGGCGCGAGGACGCAACACTAAACTTCTGCTCTGTGCAGTGTCCGGATAATTCTCCGCGGTTGGGCCAACTGCTGCACCTTGGTGTCCGGAAACTGCGTCAACGAAAGCGGGCGGATCCAGCCTGCATTGTGCCCAGGACCAGTGCGGCCTTTCTGCGGGGACTTTCTTGGACTTTGCCGCCCAAATCTCGCGCCAACAGCGTCAAGCACAGACAACATTGGCATCTACAGCTGGTTGGGACACACCCCCCGGATTTTTCACATTGGCAGCAGCGGCGAAGGCGCGAGGACGCAACACTAAACTTCTGCTCTGTGCAGGTGTGTAATTTGTCTTGTAATTTGGCTGTTCTGCATTCTTGTTGCTGCTGCTGCTGCCAACTGATTTTTTCCCCTCCCCTTCCTGTAAAATGTCCGTGAATTGCTTCAAGTGCAACGAACCGGTGGAATCTGATGACGCATCAGTTGTCTGCACTGAATGCTTTTACAGCTTCCATGTCGGTGCGTGTTCAGGGCTGCAGGAAACAGTTGTCCGCACAAGGGGAGATGCAGCTCGTAAAAGCTATAAATGCCCACTCTGTCGTTCAGGCAAATCGCGGCAAACGCCTAAAGAAAAAAAGAGCGAGGAGGACGGAGTCGATGCTATCATGTTTGCAAATCTTGTTAAACAGGTAAGTGAACTGTCATGCCTGAAGGCGACCGTTGCTGATCTCGAGGCTTCGGTGGAAATGATGTCATCAAAGTATGATGAGCTATTGGCTCGTGTGGACAAACAAGACCAAACAATCGAGAGCTTGCTAAAGCGCGTCGAGAAGGTAGAAGGTGGTCAACAGGTCGAGTTACGTCAACTAAAGGAGGACATGAACACGTTAGAACAGCACAGCCGTGCCCTCAATCCTCGGAGTTCAGAGCTGTCCAGGCGAGAACTTGCTATCAAAAGTGAACGAAGTGGCCGAAAAGATAAAGCTACCCGCGGTGACCCAACAGGAAGTTAACGATTTGCACAGACTGCCGGCTAAGGGCTCTAAAATTCCCATAATCCTTGTTCGCTTTGCCAACAAAGGCACACGCGATGAATGGCTTAGGAACAGGAACGAACTGCGGACAGATGAGAAGTGCTGCATATACCTGAACGAGAACCTCACAAAGCGGAATAGGCAACTGTTGCAGCGTGCAAAGACGTGGGCCGATGACCATGGATTCCGTTTTGCATGGTACAGACATGGTAGAATTTACGTGAGGAAAGAAAGCGGCGAAACCGCCTATCTAATCAAAGATGAGTGTGATCTTGACAAGATCGTGACCTAAGCCGCTACCACTTCGAAGTGCGGATAACACAAGCGAACAACAAAAATGAGTTTTTCCTACCTGCTCCCTGAGGAACTAAAAGACGTTCTTGGTTTGAAGTACCATTCATTATTTAAATGTTTTCATATAAATACGCGGTCGCTAAATAATAAACTTTCGGAAATAGAGCTATTGTTATCTTCATTTCATTTCAGCAATGATGTTATCATGTTCACCGAAACTTGGTTGTCTGATGACGAGACGTTCATTCTGCCCCACTATAAGAGCTTTTTTCTTAACCGCAGCAGTCGTCGTGGCGGCGGCGTGTCTTTGCTTGTAAGCAACGAACTGAAATCTGACACGCTTGATCAATATTGTGTTTGCAGTGATGACTATGAGATATTGACTGTAATTACCGGCGACATGGTTCTCTCTGTAATCTACCGACCACCAGACGGAAACATTTCGAACTTCATTAATTTCATTGACCACTTTCTTGCCTTTATAAATGAAAAAAAGTTAAAGATAATACTTGGTGGTGACCTGAATTTAGACATGTGTGACAATATTCATACGCGATGTTTCAATGTTGTGGTTAAGAGCAATAACTGTGAAAATATCATTTCTAAACCAACTCGTGTTACTTGTTCTACTGAAACTTTACTTGATCTCTTTATTACAAATTATGACACCTCATGTGTTGAATCAGAAGTACTGCTATGTGACATTAGTGACCACCTTGGTATATTTATGGGTGTTGAAAAGACTAACCGCCATAAAAAAACAAAGTCATGTCACGCTACCCAGTTCGTCTCTGAAAAAAGCTTAGAAATGTTCCGCGATGATATTAGCAACGCAGATTTCTCTGAGCTGTATTCTATGGAAGACTGCAACGTCGCCTATGAATTGTTTATTGATACTGTGAAAAAAGTGTACGCAAAGCATTTTCCATATGTAACCAAAAGGCAATCGACACGTATAAGAAAACCATGGATTACACGTGATTTATTAAAGCGAATAAAGGAAAAACACAAAATATACAATAACTTTATCAAATGTAGAGATCCTGCAGTGTTTTCAACATTTAAAGCCTATCGAAATAAGCTAAACAAAGATATTAGGCTTGCTAGAGATCGATATTTCTGTGAATATTTTGAAGGATGTAGTAATAATTCAGACCTGCTATGGAAAAAACTTAATTCGCTGTTGAAGCCCTCGAGAAAGGAAGGCGCTATTGAAACCATAACATGTGGCGATAATGTCCTCACGGGTGCCGCTATGTCGAACGCTTTTAACAGCTTTTTCACAGATGTCACAAGCATGCCTTGTGACAATACTGACTACCCCTACATTAATGATCGCTTAGAAAATAGCTTGTTCCTTCATTCTGTTTCTGAGGCTGAGGTTGTGCCGGCATTTTTGGAACTTTCTAATAGTTCGGCCTGTGATGCGGACGATATCCAGGTCAAGCCAATTAAGTTTGTTATAGACATATTATCATCGCCACTAAGTTATTTATTCAACTTATGTTTTTTAAAGGGCATATTTCCAAATAAAATGCAGGTGGCTAAAGTAGTAGTTATTTACAAGAAAGGTGACAAGAACTCCCTTGGAAATTACAGACCTATTTCTTTGCTCCCTGTCTTTTCTAAAGGCTTAGAAAAGCTTATCTTCTCTCGACTGCAAAAATTCATAGAAAAAAATGATATTATAACAGGATGGCAGTTTGGATTTCGGAAGAATAAATCCACTGAGCTTGCGCTTCTTCACGAGAAAGAATATATCCTAAACAGTTTTGAAAAGAAACATATCGTGCTAGCTACCTTCGTAGATTTCAAAAAAGCATTTGATTCTCTAAATCACGAACTGCTGATTAGAAAGCTTGAAATGTATGGAATTAGAGGTCTTCCTCTGCAACTTTTAAACTCTTATCTTTCTAATCGTGCACAATATACAACCATTAATGGTATTGAGTCTTCTTTAAAGAATATAAAATGTGGAGTGCCGCAGGGTAGCATATTGGGGCCTTTGCTCTTCAACTTATTTATTAACGACATAGTAAACATCACCGACCAAGCATCGTTTTTTATTTATGCAGACGACACAAGTATTTTCCTCTCAACGAATGACTGCGATTCCCTGATAGACAAAGGAAACAATATTTTATGCCAACTAAACACCTGGACAGAACTAAATGGGTTAAAAATAAATGTGAATAAAAGCAAGGCTGTTATCTTCCGACCAAGGAATAAACTTCTGCATACAAATAAAAAGCTACTACTTAATTCAGAGGAGATTGAGATAGTAGAAAAATTTAAAACACTTGGAGTCGTCTTTCACGAAACAATGTCATGGGACCATCATGTAGATACTATCTTGCCTAAACTCGCTCGAGTCGTAGGACACCTATATCGCCTGAAAACAATGCTTCCTTCGAGGATTAAGGAGCTCATATACAAATCGTTGTTTTTGTCCCATTTAAATTATTGTCACCTTGTCTGGGGCATGACCACTCTGAATAATCTAGACAAAATTTATCTACTTCAAAAGAAAGCGATAAGGTGCATATTCCAGCTTAGTTTCAACCAGCATACAAACCAGTACTTTGAAGATGCATGTATTATGAAAATTTTTGACATCTATAGTTTTCAACTGCTTTCGAGATATAAGAAGGAGCTACTTCGTCATACTGATTATTTGGGGAGACTGGCCTCCCTAACGCCGAGCGAGAAGCTGTATAACACTAGACAACACTCCCCGTGGCAGACTAAAACTCCAAGAACAAACTACGGATTACAAATGATTGCCTTCCAGTTGCCTAAACACCTAAACACGTTACATCATAAAAATATTGACATAATTAGTACGCCGATCCGTGACCTTTGTAAACATTTCCTGTGTTTCAAAAATTAGTCCGCTTTTATAATCTTTTCATTTTTCCTTTTTATTCAGTGTTTGCATCAAAAGTTTGTAGTACTAATTTTGTTATTGTGATACTGTTGCACAATATGTATTCTTTGTTCCGCTGATGCCTTTGTATATGTAGGGGCCGAGGGCTCGTCAAGCCTTGCTGGCTTTTTTCCTCGGCCCTTTTCATCGTTGTGATGAATAAATCTCTATTATTATTATTATTATTAAGTACCGGGGGGGGGGGGGAGGGGGGGGGGGGGGGCGGAGGCTCTTCAGACTTTTCCGCCTGGACTGGAAGTTGTTGAACAAGGTCAGGACAAAAGATTTCCGAGCCTCCAGATAACGAATGACGCAAGATGACGCAAGTTAGCGCAAGGAAATAAAAAAAGAAAAAATGACGGGGAAGAGCGGTAGTTTCCAGCCGTCGATTCATTTCCAGCGGGCAACTGCGCCAAAGCAGGCTCCCATAAAAATCTGATTCACCGCGGCAATTTCATTACAGCAATGTCATTACATCCGGCGCGGGTCCCGATAAAACACACGCGCACTCTCTGCGATCGGTGAGAAATCCAATTAGCAAGTGCGGCAGCTGCGCGAATACGCCGCGACACGAAGAGATTCCACGTCGGGTTCGGAGCTGGCGCATAAATTTCCCGCAGATTAAGACGAAGCGACGCCAGAGGGATGAGGCAGCGCACAAGCGTGTGCGCCATCACTCTCTTTTTCACACGCAGTGTGAGAGAAGCGCTGGCACACCGTGAAGCCGATTTAACTCGCCACAAAACTCTCAAACTGGCCAAAATGGCTTGGCTGGCCGGCGATGCAGAACCTACGTACGCTTTGCGAGTGCAAGTCGAACCGGTAAGAAGAGCCTGCCGCGCTCTCTGGGGCGCGGATTCTGTAACGTTGCCCACGGGTGTACAGGCAGCAGAAGTTAGCCAGGTTTCAACCAAGACCTCGCAGAGCCTAGCAAACTCTCGCCCAATCGTAACCAGAAATAGAACTGTACCGACCTCTCGATTCGAAGCTGGCCACTACTGCACTCAGAATACTAGCGAGATGTGTGTCACTGGGATGATGATGATGATTACTCGGAGCACGCATGCCGAGCAGCCGAGAGGAGAAACGAGTAGTATGAGGCGGACCTCACAAGACACGAGCCCCACTCCATCTCGCGCGACGCTTATACACGGGGCGGCAACAACGCCCCTCGACAACGGCTGCTCGCACAAAGCACGACTGACGTGCGCGCGCACGGGGAGAGGGAAAATGACAAAGAAGAAAAAAGGAGGACAAGACGCGTAGCGTGACGAGTCCAGCGGAGCGTGCACGCACGCACAGACGCAAGGACGTTTGTCGCGTGCGCCGCCAGATCGCGTGACGGTCGAGATGGTGTTTGCGGAGGACCCGGAAGGGGGGCTAGTGAGCACGCGACCGCTGAAGGGAAGCACAGCGCGGCGTGGCGTCACACGAAGCCAGGCTCCGCTGGATGAAAGGACGCGGCGACAAAACGCCAGCGGCGCCGCTGTGTGACGTTTGACACGCTCCAGAGACGTCGCCGCCCGCGCGCTGCTGGGCTGCACACAACACGTGACATCTGCTACTGCGACTCGTCTCCCAACGCTACAGGCGACGCCGCGGTGATGACGCAAATGCAGCTTAGCCAAAACATCGTCATGGACAGTTGGTCTGTTCGAGGACCCATTGTAGTGCGAAAGCACATGCACTTCACGGGGTCTAACCCAACCGCGAATCTTGTGGAGTCCCTGACCCTGGGGGTGCAGAAATAAAATATTGCCGCAACTGGGGTTCCGAACTCGCGGCGGACACTATGCTATCGCCGCAGACAATCGCGCCCCGTGTTAAGCTGCAACACACCCTCGCGCTGTGCATTGCACGTCGTCGTCTTCATCAACTTCCACCTGCGGCGTGAACAGATCGGATCGAGCTTAACCTGAGTCTAATATCGTCTCCAGACGTGCTGACGACCCAGCAACGCAAAACCATGAGCCAACAAGGCTAAACACACGCTTTCGCCCCCCCCTCTGTTTAACTACTTCAAAACCCTACTACTTTTTTCCCAAGCGTTAGCACCGCAGAACTCGAAAACGGTATCACGCGGCAGAGCGCACCAAAACCCAACGCAGCGCAGCCCCCCCTTTCCCGTAAGAAGATGACGAAGCTTGGTTTACCGTGACAGGCGGGACCGGAGATTGGCCGGTCCCCCTGTGTAGGAGGCATTTGCCACTCTACGAGGACAACTACTGAGCTCGCTGCAAGGTTCCAGAGTTCCACCTCGAGACTCGAGTTCGGAAAAGATGTTTCTGTAAAGCCGCCGAGCTCAATGTCTATGCCAGTGTTGACGTATGGGTCGAGGCCGCGTGCGGATGATAGTGTTTCGACGCCGTCGTGTTCAGTGTCGCCGAGTTTAAAGACGCCGCGCGAGATTCCTCGTGACTGTGTATTCCCAAGTAACCCCCTCCCCTCACACGTGTTCACCTTTCCTTTCGGTGCACGTGGTTCGGTTTACGCACAGGGAAGACACCGGCGCCGCATACGACAGCGAATCACGCGCGCGAAGTGAGGAGGCCAACCGAAAGCGTGTAAACTGTTGCGCTTCTCGAGTTGCCGCCCCGCTGTTATGCCTAGGTGCGCAGTTGCACGCATGCTACAGTGTAGCCACCTTCGTAGCAGACCACGCGGCCTACGCGTCTCAGCTACACCCTAGTGCTTTTTTTTGTTTTACTTCATCGTATATCCTACTGCTTTCCAACGACCACGTCTGAAACGCTGGCTGGCGCGAACTAAGACAGGGAGCCCGATTAGCTACAGAGCCATTAGAAGCATGCACGTCCAAAGGGGACCGAATTATCAGGTCCTGGCACCCAACACACGTGTCGCGCTGCTCAAACAAAAAAATAAATAAATAAAAGAGCGAGCGCGCCCATTTCGACGGGAGTACACGAGCTTAACTCTTTTCTGGAACCAAAAATTGAACTGAAATGTGTACCGACATTCTTCGCGTGCCGGCAGCTGGCAGAATAGCTGCAGGAATAGGGGGAAGAACAGTGTACAGCCTTTGTGAAAAATATACAGGACAAAAGGTTTGCTTCAAAGCCGGGGCTCTTTAGCAAATTTGACAGTACTACGCTTGGGAGGGTTGAGGACTTAATTCCTCCCCCCTCCTTCGTGAGACTAGGGTCCCTCAATGTGCAAGAGGAGCCGCGCTGCAGGACTCGGAAGCAGACCTCTTGGGATGTATACTTTTGACAGAGACTGCACATCGGTAAAGACAAGTTTATGTGCACATCCCGAATGAGGAAAGTCAGCAGTAAGCCTCAAGGAGTGACTGATGCGTCGATGCTGAACGGGGCGTACTGCTACAGCAGTGGTCATAAGTGTTCACTCCACACGGTGTTGTTCTCAGCCGCGTAGTAAAGAGATGAAGGCTACATCTCTGCCAGGGCGAGGCACATTGTGGTCCGAAGACTTTTGGTCCAAGCCGTACGCGGATGGATACATGGCGAGAGGTTGACGCGATTACAGCTTAACAAATGCGCGACCACAAAGTGTGGGAATTACTACGATCTGTATAATTAATTAATGACGATGCATTTTTATGGCGCAAGGGCAGCTCTGGCCAAAGATCAAAATGACAAACCGGTATTTTTCTTCTTACACAAAGTGGGGTTTTTTAAACCCATTTCACCAGCATTTCACCCCAGTCTGGCCGAGCACCAGGGCAGGGGAAAGTTTGCACCCACTGTGTCACCGCCGAGTCCCCGAACCTTTATATCTATAAGCGGTCCCCCACGATAATTCGCAGTCACGTAAAATTGGTCCGACAATAGGACACGTTGGGCACGTGCGCCCAGGAGCGCCCCGAAGGCCTACTTACGGGTCATCGATAAGCAAGAATCGTTGCCGCGAACCGCCCGCAAAGATGGGAAGGGAAAAAAAAACATATCTAGGGGCGTCATCTGCATACACAGCGGAGACTTACTAGCGTAGACGTATAACGCTTTACCGGACGCCTGCCCCAGCCACTGCGCGTGCGCGAAGGACTGCCTGCTTCTCCAGCACAGTGGAAATTTAGCACCGAGCATTAAAACCAGGCGGAAGCAACGAGGAGGGAAGGTGCGGCCACGGCTCATAAAGAATGCGGCTGCCCGACGAAGAGGACGACAAAGCCGCCCCCCCCCCCCCCCCCCACACACACACACACACAGAGAGAGACAGACCGCCGCCGGAGACGAACTGCTCAGGCTGGAGCGGGCCTCGCTTATACACTGTAGCAAGTCGCACCGACGGCGCGACAAATGGCTCGGAAAGCACAATGGCGGACCCTGTCGGAGCAGTCAGGGCCGGTTCATTTGCACTGACCCCTACGCGGTCGCAGCGTACAGGGGGGCGAATAAAGCCCCGCACAGAAGAATAAGCTGGCTAATGTGTCACCCGCGGACCCCCCACATGCCTCTGTGACATCTGGCTATTCGAAAAGCCTGTCTGATTTGAAATCCCACGCTCGTTGCTACAATGGAGGATGGAAATGACAACGGCACATATGACAACTGATGGTTTACAATACGTTCCGAGTAGTATTTCAAACTATCCCGAGGCGAGCAATTTGAAGAACAGCGAAATGCCACTGTCCTATGGGTTCCCAATACATCTTATGCAAAAAAAAAGAGAAAAGAATAAAAATTTCCGTAGAACCTTCGCAAATCTGACGCAGGTGTGCGCACGGAATCGCGCCACGACGACGATCACGACCGCACGCGTTATCAAAGAAAACCTGCAACCGAATTTTCCCCGTGCCGCTTTCCGAGAAATCCCTTGCAGATTCAGGGAGCAGAGGCCGGGCAGTTTTGCGCGCCTCATCTCCACATCGCCGCCTTAGCATAAACTCTCATGGGCTCACAGTTCAGGGACTCCAGATTAAGAAATCGGCTACGGACCTGCTTCCCGAATGGCCCTTCTCGGACGGCTGGAGTGACCCACAAGTGTACTCTTAATGACAACTAAATTACTCAGCCAGCTAGCGCTGGCTATACATACTGTGAGCGCGCTATAAACAGGTCTGCAGCGCGCGTGTCGTCTTTCTTCCTCGTTGTCCTTTTGCTCACAATACAAGTGCTTAAAAGTGCTCTAAAGAATGGCAAAACTGGGACCCGCCCTGCATGTATCCCCCAGTTCCACGTTATCGGTAAAAAAAAGCGTCCTTGCTCATCTGAACCTATACGCAAAGTCCGAGAAGAGTACGACCTCACTGTATCCCCCCCCCCCCCCCCCCCCCCCCCGCGCATCCCGAAACAATTGGTCAGGTCGCGCTACATGCCGAGACCACTGAGAACATCAAGAACACACTGTAACGTACTCAGGGACATTCTCCCCCCTCCTCCCCCTGCACGTTGTGTGCGATATGAATACCACACCACGAGTCACGAGAGCCGCGGGCGGGAGCGACGGAGAATCGCGGTCACGTCACACACACACGGGGGCGGTCACGCCACGCGGTGGGGGGAAGTTTAGTATAGTAAGAATAACCGCCGAGCGGCGCTCACACCGCCCTCCCCCACCGGTCGTCGTGGGCTGAGTTTGGTTAACTCGGAGTCGGCCGCGGCGGCGCATGCAGTGAGTGACCTGACCTAAAACTGCCGCCTCGTTACCCGACGCCCCAAAAAGCGGCGGCCGGTAAGACGCACGCGGCGCGCGTGCGTGCACTTCCTGTTTGCGTGCGCTACGCAACGCGTGCCGCCTCTTCCCACAATGCCGTGGGAAAAAAAGAAGCCGCCGGGTGCGAAGCGTGTTGCCGGTCCGCCGATACGTACGTGTCGACGTACCGTTGCTGCTAGCTCGCCGCCGGAGCGGGCCATACTCTTGCACAGATAGTACAGGTTCCAGCGAGACTCGTGCTTCGTGCACGCCTTGCTGAAGGCTCGCGCAGAAGCTAGGCACATCTTATTTGCGCGTACTAACGGCGTCGGCAGATCGTTAACGGCGATAACAACAGCGAAATAATATCATCCATCCGATAATTGAAATGTTGGAAACGAGGTCAATTAACCAATGTACCAAAACCAACTGCCGGTAAACCCCGTCACGAAGCGTCACGCGGAAGAGGTGACACAACGAGTTAATCTCGAATCTTGCGAGATCTGACAGTGCGAAAGAGTTCAGCGATTGAGCTATGTAAACACAAAAAAAAAATGAATGGCGACTGCAACAAGTGGTATAATGCGGAAAATCAGCGCTAGCTGGTATGCGCAGTAATGATTACGCACAGAAAAATCCAGGGCGGGATGCCCGCGTGGACCCCGCCGCGGTGGCTCAGTGGTTAGGGCGCTCGACTACTGATCCGGAGTTCCCGGGTTCGAACCCGACCGCGGCGGCTGCGTTTTTATGGAGGCAAAACGCTAAGGCGCCCGTGTGCTGTGCGATGTCAGTGCACGTTAAAGATCCCCAGGTGGTCGAAATTATTCCGGAGCCCTCCACTACGGCACATCTTCCTTCCTTTCTGCTTTCACTCCCTCCTTTATCCCTTCCATTACGGCGCGGTTCAGGTGTCCAACGATATATGAGACAGATACTGCGCTATTTCCTTTCCCCCAAAACCAATTATTATTATGATTATTGCCCGTGCGGGGCCCCTGCATCCCTCTTTTCGGTCACACTCGGCTGCACGGATGCTTTTGTACGACTGCGATAAAGAGCACTACAAACGCGCTTTGTACGGGAACTTTCCGAATAACAGCTAGCGCTGTGCGGCAGAAAAAGAAAAAAGAAATACACAGGGCACCTAATTAGGTTATGTGTTGACAATGCTACAGCATCACAAGCTACTGACGCCTTTAGCGGAAGTGGCCTCACTTCCGGTCTCATGATGTCACTTCCCCCCCAGACAATCAGCGAATTTAGCTTTTGACGACAGGGAAGCTTTACCGCACACTTCCTGCACGCCGACGAAGACACGAAAAA
>NC_135502.1:43615414-43649445 GCF_052857255.1 Amblyomma americanum
GCTAGGTCCAAAGGACAGCGTTTCCCGAAAAGCGGAGCCGAATGGACCTACAGGCCTCTCCAAGCTCCTCCTCCTTCCTCGAGCTGCAGTCTCACTTCACCTTTTACTGTTCGAAGCAGTATACTGCGCCCACTCCACATTAACGAGAAAACATGTCGGCCTTGTACAGACGCACAAAAATCGCTCACCGCCTGTATCGCCCATGTGGCCGCTTTCCTACGCTGCAGTTCCCTCCCGGCATTACGAATAGCGCGTCTATTCTGCATGATCCACATACGAGTATTAGGCACGCGCATTTTGAAATACGTGGATCCCGCCGACCCAAGAATCGCTGATCTTCTCGAGGCCACAATCACGATTCCTTTCCAAAAAAAACGCGATTAGTGATGAGAGCAGTCCATCCTCCTGAGGAGCACATTCGTTTTCTCTCTATGGGAAGGACGGCAGTATAAAGCTGTAATGACTGCGAGCTCGCCAACCACATCAAACGTGCAGTACAAGATGGCCGGTGACGCAGAACTAGCTCCCGGGCCAGTTTCTATAAGCAAGAGAATTCGGTTACAGATCACCCACTTTGCAGCAAAGCGCAACTGAAAGGGAACCACCGGGAAGTAAAGTCTCGAACCACGAGGAAGTCAATTTGCTACATCGGAGCATGCTGCCAAAACCCGCATCAATAGCGACCAAACACTCTCAACGTAGTTACACTCGCAAAAGGAGCGCCATTAGCTCGCGCTTAGTGAAGCAAGGGTCTAACTTTCTACGAGTTCTTTCAACTTGGAAAAGAAAAAAAAAGGAAAGCCCGTTGGTAGAACTGATTTGTGCAATTAGATCCGAGAGATACATTTCCAAGCACGATCACCTATACAGCGAACCGGATAAATGGAACTGATACTTGTACAAAGAGCAGCTGGTTTATGCCGCGGTCTCCGCGCGCAGGGAACAAAAAGGCGTAGATTTATCCCTTCCATTGAGCGAGAAAGACAGCGCGCACTACACGCGACGTTATTCACCGGTCCTGGCGGCCGCCGGCATCGTTCTTTCAAGCTGCTGAGTCGGCTCGCCGACGGCACAAGCTCCCTCTCGAGAGCGCCATTCAGCCGCCCCCAATGTTCCTCCCGCGCAACTTCTTCCCCCTTTCGTTCGCCTCCGACACAGCAAATGCGTTCGCAGCGCAGATTCGACGCGAATGGTCCTTTGATCGAGGTTTCGCAGGGGCCACGGTCAACAGGCAATTTACCAGAGGGAACTAATCAGGCGCCGCTGAAAAGGGACTTGAAGACTGAGAGAGTGGCCAGGACTAAATCACTCTGTTCTTCTTTCTCAAATGGCCGGGAAAGAAAGACGCCAGAACGCAAGCCGCTATACGCAGCCGATACGAAGAGAGAGAGAGAGAGAGAGAAAGGGAAGCGGTAACTGGGGTTTCGACGAAAAGCCCGGGGCGACCATATATTACGGGGCACACGTCTGCTTTTCTCTCTCTCTCTCTAGCAACGAGGCGGGAGTAAATCACGGCAGTTTAGCGCCTGCCATATATATATATATATATATATATATATATATATATATATATATATATATATATATATATATATATATATATATATCTCCAAGAGGACGATACAAAGCGCTGGCGAGGAAATATAGGCAAAAACTAGAAGAACCTACTTTAAAGATTAGCCCCTTCAGCTCGTTCCTGTCGCGAAGGAAGGCGAGAGAAACGACTTTGAAAATGTGCCCACATTCAGGGCTAAGCAGGGTCGATATTGGGGGAAAATGCGCGAAAATACAGAGCGGAGGAGAAGAAAAAAAATAATAGCGACGCGAAAGGGAACGAAATCGGTAGAGAAGCAATGACAGGAGGGGGGGGGGGGGGTGGCCCCGTCATTGCATTCAGCACAAGAGGAGGAAGTCGACGAAGACGCTCATCGACTACATCGTCAGCAGCCCGAGCAGAGATCGGCAACGCGGGGGAGCGCGGCCGAGAGTCTCGGAGGAGCGGACTCAATCGAGGCCCGCAGTGATGGGAAAGGGGAGAGTGAGGGGAGCCCACGCGACAGTTAGGCTAAGCGGAGAGCATTATACGACGCGGAGAAAAAAAGAAATGTGTGGGGGGAGGGAGGGGAGGCGGTGATACGGGGAGGGAGATTCATCGTAATAATAATGGCCGACAGCGAAAAGACGAGAGCGCAAAAGAGGAGGAGGAGGAGGAGAGCCGATCGAAATGGACGCCCATTTCCCGGATCCACAGCCGGGCCCCCGCCGGGGCGCGCGCGTTGCGCTCTCGGCAGCCGTGGGAGCGCGAGCGGAGGGAGAGGAGGAAGCAACATCAGTTCGCTGAAGAGCCGGATGAGGAGGAGGAGGAGCTTAAAACGGTGACAGGACCGGGCACCGTTAGAGGGAAAGGGAAGAAGCAGTGTTACGCTTTCTTTCCGGCCTGGGTACTTTATTGCTAAAACAAAGCCGGCCGCGGGTTTGTTGAGGAGGGCAGAGACGGGCCAAAGCGCTGCGTTTCGGCCGCGGAAGACGAGACGAGCACAGCGCGCCAGGATAAACAACGGGCCGCGCGCGGAGAACGATACAGTGCAGGGACCCAACCCGAAGAGTGGGGGGGGGGGGGGGGGGGTGACAGCGACTTGCTGCTGCTGCTGTTATTGCTGCTGTAGCGGCGGCCGCGGGATAGAGCACGAAGGAGTACAATCGATCGGGAGAGAGGACTTCCCTCGCCCACGCGGAACAAGCAAGGCGACGCAACGGAAGAAGGCGAACCGGGCAGCAGCAGGACGGCCAGCAACTTGAGCGAAAGAGAAGGACTTCTCCGACCAGGGCGGCACGACAATGGGAGCGGGAGCCGCTCGACGATGGCGAAGCTGCGACATCAACCGACTTGCCAAGGCGAGGAGAGGGAGAGAAAGACCCTTTCGCCACGCGGTGCCATATCCAACGGGCGCAAGAACGAAAACAGGAAGAAAATATAAATATATCGAAAGCGGGAAGGGAGGACTTGGAAACAACGCCAGGGGGGAGGGGGCCAAACTAATCCATCTGGCCTGATGGAACGCATGCGCGGAACGGGCCTTTCGTCGTTCACCCCCCCCCCCCCCCCCCATCTCGTATCTCTCTCTCTCTCTCTCTCTCCCCTGTTTGACTCCACTTCCACGTTCGTAAAACGACAAACA
This sequence comes from Amblyomma americanum, assembly GCF_052857255.1. Classification (NCBI taxonomy): domain Eukaryota; kingdom Metazoa; phylum Arthropoda; class Arachnida; order Ixodida; family Ixodidae; genus Amblyomma; species Amblyomma americanum. The sequence continues at coordinate 43,618,594 of NC_135502.1, forward strand.
TGAGAACGACCAGGAAGAGAGGAGAAACTACGTAAGGGGTGCCAGGCGCGGGCGCCGACGATCCATCTCCGGCCACCCCGCTGCACTGCAAGTCGACGGCGGCGTCGGGCGATTTTCAGATTTTCTTTGCCGTTTCTCGGCGAGCGCGATTCGCCTTTCCCTTCGGAACATGCCGCTGGCGGAATGCGCGCCGACTGACCACGGCGCCTCTCTCTCGCAGTCCGTGTAGCTTCCGGAACCGCGAGAAAATCGCAAGGGGGCGGAGAGCAACGCAAGAAGGCGGCTCGCTAGAACCAAACACCGAAAGCCCATCTCGCTACGCCTCGCGGACCAGTAAGGGCAAATCGCTAGCACGGGCCACAATGCACCGACAAGCAAGTTCGAAGGACACCAGCCGAGACACACGTCACGTGACACTGAGAGAGACGGCAGGTTCCACGTACAGACGTGAGCAGACTCGCCGATAGAGCGCTCGCGCGGTGCTCCGGGAAGTGAAGGAAGCGAAATTCTAAAAGAACTGCAGATTGGCCTAGTTGGTGTTGGTGCATAATGGTGGTTCAACCGCGCAACAGACCAAGGAAGAGACGAGGCACACAAACCAGCGCTAGCACGTATAGCACGCATGGTTGGTTCGAGCGAAACACAAGCATTTACCCCGAAGCAGACCGCTTCGGCGCTCTACACGATTCTGCTCGCGTTTGCGCAGCGCTGCTCCCTATAGAAATAATCGGGTGAGTTTTGATATCCGCAAAGCAAATCGCGTTTGCTCGCTTGCGCATAAACGAAGCAAACCATCGTATATCCTCGACGCAACCAGAGGAAAGTGTTGCAATGTCGAAGCGTGTTCTCAATTATCCTGGCCGCAACTGTACGCAACCGTTTATTAGCATCTCAATCCTGTTTCATTTCACCTTTCCGTCAAATTTTTCCTTCACTGTTATCGGGTGTAAGCCTCCACACCGTGTATAGGACTTTTCACTTTTATCGTTTTTGCGGCCCTTTGCACCATGCTAACCGCAACTAACCCGTTCGATCCGGTCTAATACCTGGCGAACGAAGTGGCGCAACTCGGACAACTCTAGGGACAACTCTAGAGGCTGCTGCTTCCCGCAACTGCAGCGCCGCGTCCATCGTCGAAATCGATCCGCGCGACCTCGAAATCGAACACCGCGACGATCGTCGTATGCGCACGCGTTATGACATAGAGATAAGAAAAGAAGAATCGACGGTGAACCCGGCAGCGGATCGAACACGCGAGGCAAGAGCGCGAATCATCCACTAGCTACAGCCCTCGAAGCATTTAACCCCGCTCGATGGGGCATGTCACGGAGCAGAAAGTATGAGCGCTCTTCCATCAGACGACGTGCGCGGCATGCCCCGGATCCATTTCCGCGTGCTGCCGCCGGCTCGCATGATACATGGGCAACGTTGGACGCCACAAAAACGCCCCTCGCATGCACAGTGGCACGAAGAACCGCGTCTCGAAGCGGAGCGCTATACCCGTTCCGTTGGCTCGGTGCCTACGTAAATGAATGCAGCTCGGCTGATACACATCGCTGAGCTGAGCACGAACGAGGCCGCGGGTTCGAATCCCACTTGTGGCGGCAGCGCGCTTCGACGGAGGCGACGTGCGAAAAACGCCCAGGTATACCCGAGATTTTGAGGGACGTTTGAGAACCTCCGGTGGTCGAAACTAGTCCGAAGCGCTCACTACGCCTCGTCCGGTGCCGACAATGTCTCACTGGCAACACAAGATACAAATTCGCAGGAACTCTCTCAATTGCATTATGCGGACACAACGAGACACAATTAGAAGCTTTTGATGCTTTCACATAAGTGACGTCGCTTCATGTGTGGCACCGTCACTTCCCACCAGCCAAAAGGAATGTTCTGGTTTGGTGACGTCATTTCCTTCCAGCCAATCAGCGAATTTAGCTTCTCACGGCACATTCCCCCCCGATGAGGCTTCTAATGCTACCTCGTTAATAAATAGTCCTTCATAGCCTGAGTCGCTTTGGGACGTTAAACCCCAATAAACTAAACCATCGTTAATAAATAGAGTGAGCGCGCTATGACAAGCTTAACACACTGCCTCTCCATCCTTAGTTACTTCTAAAGACTGCCACTATAACCAAAGCGAGCAGCACTGAAAAAAAAGCAAAGAAAGCGAAGTGGCCTCGTCGGGAGATAAAAACACGAGCTGCGCATTCGTTTGCTTTTTCTGCTTCGCCGAGAAGGGAAGAAATACGTTGCGCAAGTGAGCGTGCAGCGCGAACAACGCTCCGCGTAGATTCTTTTTCTTCGCCACTTTAACGCGATTCCACTTTACAGAGAGAATGGGGCGTGCAGTGCGGTCTCGCCCCCCCCCCCCCCCCCCCCCGCCATAAAAAAAAAAAAGCCTTGCGGTACCTTTAAATCAAACGCAAAAACACGGCGCGATAGAATGAGAACGTAACGAACACGCGCTTTCGCTACTGTACATGAACTGCTTCTCCTTCATTTGGGCGCTTCGCAATTAAAAAAACGCGCACGTCCATCGTATTCTCTGGCGAAAATGCGTGCCTGAAATCAGGATAACGGTCGCCATCAGAGCAGAATTCTGACTGTTTAATAATAATAATAATAGACTTTATATGCGTCGCTTTAACACGATCCTTCAGACCCCCCCCCCCCTTTTTTTTTTCTTTTTAACAGCTGCTACGTCGTTAACTCGTCTCGACCACGCTAAAGAACTCCCGTCTTGCTAAAAATGATTCAGCCGACACTGAGGAGAAAGCGAAGTTGGCCTTTATCGACAGCTTACTACTGCGTTCTTACAACAAAGAGACTCATTTTAGAGGAAACGGTTTTTTTTATATAACCTAGAAAAGGGGAAAAAAATGAAGACATGTACCGCCACCACCAGCAGTTTTCACGACGACGTCAATGCCCCCCCCCCCCCCCCCAAAAAAAAAAAGAAGAAAAAGTTAAGGTGCAAAGGCAGCAGTGCTACCGAGTGGCGTCGGGAATTTTTTTTTGCAAGCCTTGCACCTAAGGGGAAAGACCAGCACCAGTCCAGGGAAAAGTTTGCACCCGTCGCTTAACCACAGCTCACGCTGCGGCATTAGGGATCGAACCCCGCACCTCCCCACATGCGTCCAACCACTATGAGCCACCACACCAGCGGGGCACTCTGCGTTCATTGAAGAGCACCGACACTGAAAAAGAATGCGGGCGTTTTAGTGCGCTAGCACTTGCAGTGGTCATTCCCCGCATTTAGCCGCTGTGGGCTTGTTTGTCTGTTTTTTGTTTGTTAGAAGCTTGGTGCTGATGGACAACCTTCCCAGGTGTTTATATATACCTACAAACCTGCCCACCGAGTCAGGCGGCGCCTCAATAAATCGAGACAGGCTGCTCGGAAAGTGGGGCAACCTGGATCGCAACCCAACCCGAGTACCACCGGTGGATACACCTGCGATAAAATGGCAGCGGCGCATGCACCGCTTGACCGCTGCAGTGCGCCAGGAGTGGTATGGGAAAAAGGGTCACACGGATCGATGAATGCAGGGAGCGACCAATCGCGCATATATATTGTGGGGCCAGATTTGTCGTTCTGCTGCAGCGGGCGTATCGTTCCGGACGAGGCGGCGGTCCAGCGTTCGCTGCTTCCGCCAAGTGCACGCCACGGGCAACGCGTTTATCTGCCGCGAATATCGAGCCAGGAGCGATATTATCGGGGAGGCCCATCGATTTCTGCTTCCCAGGCGCAACTCATACCATCCGCCCGAAGCCAAGGCGGGTCTGAAAGGATGGCTGGCACGCGACAAGCATACGCGACGACTCCCCCGGCCTTCTCAGAATTGCCCGTTACGCATGCAGGGGCGAAGCACGTCGGGGTGATTACTTAAGCGAGCCAGAAGAGCGCCGCACGTGAGACTGCCGTGTATCGCTCGTGCGTGTGTGTGCTAATATCTGCAAACGCCACAAAAGTAGAAGCCCGAGTGCACGGGGGCGGAGAGGCGAAGCAGCGTTTTGACCAATGCGAGCGCCTCTCGCTGCGTCGCTCGCTCTCAACGCATTAGCCCCGAGGGCGCTTTTTTTTTCCGTACGCACACTTCCCAACATACAGAGCTCTTATCGACGAAGTAAGTGGACTGTGCACGTGAAATGACGCGTGGAGCGTGTCGCTGGCTGCACAGGCGAACGCAGATAAAGAGAGAGCACACACGCAGGCGGGACTCCGAAGTCATGGCGACGAAGTCGCGGCGGGTACGGCATACCTGGTCGATCCGTGCTGTTATTAACCCGGTATTCAGGCCTGCTACGGAAAACAGTTATTTCGCTCGTATTTGCGGCTATACCCACCCCAGCGAATGAGAGGGCGCGGCAGCCACGTGTAGAACCGCCCCTTCCCCCGCGCCTGTATCGGATTCAACGTATCGGATTCAATTCTGCACTAGGTCAGAGCGCCCAGTTGATCAGCGTATGTGTATGTACACGAAACACGGGAGACACGAAATCACGTCGCATCGACCTGCGGGCCACTGGTTCTGGTACCGCGCGCGGTCACACATGCGCTGTATAGCGCCGCATGCATGCATCCACAGACGCACCGCACGCGTATATACGTCCACGTTCCGTGACTCGAGACGATTTGGCCCTGCAGAGGGGAATCGAAGCATCGAGGCGTGTCACGGCTCGAGAGGCCGGGTCCATAAATGCGGTGCACAAGCGGTTCCTCGTGCGACGGCGTTGCGCTTGCGAAGACACGGACCCGCCGGTGCGTGCGTGGGTGTTTGCTTACCGGGAAGAACCCCGGATATTTTCCTGCAGAGGCCGGCATTAGCGCTACGCCACAAAGGGCGACGCAATCGCAACGAAAGCAATGATTGCGCCACAGGGAGAACGCCTTTGATGAAACACCGAGTCTCGCGTGATGACGCCGTGGGTTAGCTGTGGTGTAGTTGTACGTCACTGGAGCGTAAGTGGGAATAATAATAATAATTGGTTTTTTGGGGGAAAGGAAATGGCGCAGTATCTGTCTCATATATCGTTGGACACCTGAACCACGCCGTAAGGGAAGGGTAAAGGAGGGAGTGAAAGAAGAAAGGAAGAGAGAGGTGCCATAGTGGAGGGCTCCGGAATAATTTCGACCACCTGGGGATCTTTAACGTGCACTGACATCGCACAGTACACGGGCGCCTTAGCGTTTTTCCTCCATAAAAACGCAGCCGCCGCGGTCGGGTTGAAGAGATGCTGGAACGGTGCAAAGAGCGAGTACGTGGACTGCACGTGAGGACGGAGCAAATGCGTGGGAATAAGTTCCAGAATATGCGAACGTAGTCGTCATGGTGCCCCAAGCACACGCAGTGGTCGCCGAGATGGGAGCTTGCAGCATGAGGGGTCGATCGACTCGCTTCCGGAGGACCACGGAGCGGAGACACGGGTGCACACAGTGGTCCGCAAGAGGCAAAAGCTCACGGAACCTTTCGACCTGGCCTCAGAGCACCAAGAGCGCCGACTGAAGTCCTCGAACAATTACACAAACTAACCTGCCACAACTACTGCGAGGCGCGGTTACAAAATCCGATCACGTGTCACGATAGACTCCTCTCCGGAACAAGACGCACGGATCAGCATGGAGCGTGACACACGCGCAGTTGAGAGCACATGGCTTACTTCGGTGATACCTCGATTTCTTTTTTTCTTTCGCGTGCCTTTCTGCTCTCCCAGCAAAACGCGCCACGTAACAGCTAGTGGCCGAAATTTCGAGTAAAAGCACGACGAAAACGCGGCGCGTTTACTTAATCCGCTATTCACAACCAGCTTCGACGCACACCGTAGAAGCTACCTACGCGTGGAGCCTCACGATGGCGCCCGTGACGTCACGCGCGGGCGTCTATACACAGTCCACGTATGAAGACGTACTGGCACAACAACGGACACCAAGCAAAGCAAAACTTCGGGCAAAAACGCCAGATGCAAGCAGTAAACGCGCGCCTGAAAAGCCCAACGACAGATGGAACCGCCGCCGCCGCCGAGGGGAGGGGCTCAACAACGGCTCAGCATGCCAATGTCGGGTAAGGCCCGTTTCACATGCATGCGATTTCCTCCTGCGACACTGCGAATTCCGTCGGTCTGCGACTGGGGAGGGCCGTCGGTCTAGTCGCAGACGGCTTGCGATCGAGTTCCGTCCGGTTGGAATTGAGTCGCAGCGTCGGTGTGTTCGCTCTGCGACTGACCATTGGGGAGCGCCGAGACGGCGTGCGACGTGCGGTCACGTGGGAACTGTTACCGCGGTGGAAGCAAAACTGTTTATTCTAATGAAAACATACGGAATAATGCCTTGCATCTAAAAATACGCTGGTCATAAGATCATCAACACATTCTGCGTGATGTTTCTGTCGCGTTTAATAATGGGTTGCCTATGCAAACATCAAGGAACCTTGCCGGTTCTTCCGACCGCATTCGTTGTGTCGGTGTCGCATGTGAAAGCAGTGACCGAAAATCGCACTGCGGCCTCACCGACTACACCGGATATTTTCGGTCCAGTCGCAGCATGTGAAACGGGCCTAACGCACTTTACCTCCACGAGAAAAAAAGAAAAAAAACACGAAGCACAACAACCGGGAGGGACGGCCACAGATAGGCAGAGGTGCAAGGAGAGAGAGAGAGAGAGAGAAAGCAGGCGCAGAGGCCGCGCATGTGCTCCGCCGCTGGAGGCAAATGAGCGCAACGAGAGAAAAGAAACGAAGCAGGGGCTTTTCTGAAAAGAATGGCTGGCGGCGCGCAAAGCAGCAGCAGCGGCCTTCTCATTCAATGCGCCGCTCAGCAGGCCGCCAACAATTAAATCCTCCCCACGCCTGCAGCAGCAGGAAGCAGCGCTCGAACGATGTTTCCATTAGGGCGAGCTCGGCATATCGGGCGGAAAGAAAAAAAAAAAAATCAATAAAATGGGTGCCGCAGCTGCAGCGCTGCCAGCGAACGCTCTGCACCGGCGCCACAGTGACTCGGGATGTGTACTGTTGAGCCCGCAATCACGAACACACACGGCACAGCACAGCGCAGTGAAGCAACGCGAGCCCTCCCCTCCCTCTTAATAAACCATGAGACGAAGGGAAAGAGCGTTACGTCGCGTCATGAGTGCAGGCCCGGTCTGCCTTCGGGGCTCGGAGGCCGCCGCATCTACAAATCAAACACGCATCGCAGAGCCCGTCATGTCTTCCGGTGTGTTCGTGTGTGTGCCGAGTGGGGGGTGGGGGTCCAGGATATGAGGAAAGTCGCAATCGCTCCTCAGGAAGGAGGAGGGAAAGAACGGACAGAGGGCGCCTCGTAATTACGGGTAGTCGCGCTATTGTTGAAACTGCCGCTTACACGCGTGCCGGCATCATTACAGCTGTTGTCCCCCGCATATAGGCTGTGTCATGCGTGAGCGCTTTGCTACGCCCGGAACGCGGCCGTTGCGTGTAAGGGTGGAGGAGGAGGCGCCTGGCGGAAAGGGGGAGAGGGCTCACCTAACCGCCCGGCGGCGCTCTCGAAAACAGAAGACCGCCAGCGAGCCAAGCGGGCAATAGGGTTCGGCGTGCGCATGCGCAGAACGCCACGTATCTCGTAGTGTCTTGCGGGCGTACGCACGCTACGGACCATCAACGAGCTTTAGAATAGCGTCGCCCTGTCGGTTAGGGGACAAGTGAATTACAGCGGGGAGCCAGTGCGCGTGCGCAGTGCACTAAGATATATACTGCGCGATGCTGGCATTGTTGCCACTGGCTCTTCTGAAACAATTAAAAAACTTGACGTACTGCGGGTCGCCACCTCTACCGCTGGCGCAGTCTGTACTTACCGAACATTCTGAGCAGCGCATCTGCGCACGAATCCAGCGTTGCGCGGAGCGTGAAACGTCAGTCACACGTACCTATAGTGGACGGTACAGGAAGGCTCAGCTCAGCTTACCTGGAAACAGAAGAAGAGAAGAAAAAAAAAACAATTTAGGTATTAGTCCTAGCGCGTGGTTCACAGCAAATCTTTGAAAACACGCGCACGCTACGGGCACGTCAGTGGTTGCGATGACAAACATGGCGGCGCGCTGCTCGCCAGCTTCCGGCCAGAGATACACGTGGCCACGCACGAGGCAGCTGGATGCTTCGGCACCATCGCTCGCTTTCAGTGGCATGGCGTTTGCTTGTATTTCGCACTCTCATCCATATGCGGTGCTGCAGAGTGCAAATACACTTGTTTTATATAGTGTAAGTTATCGCCAAAGCAAGGACACCCGAGATGCAGCTCTCCAGGTTTGGGCCAGCTAGTACATTTTCCTCATTTCCTGGATTTTGTCCTTTGAAAAGCAAAAGCAGGTATGTACCCACCCTTGTCACCAATAAACGAGGAAAAAGATTTCAACCTAGCGCTCATGTGCTTTGATTGCCACTAGATGCTGCAAGTGTAATAATAATAATAATAATAATAATAATAATAATAATAATAATAATAATAATAATAATAATAATAACAACAGGTTTTTGGGGAAAGGAAATGGCGCAGTATCTGTCTCATATATCGTTGGACACCTGAACCGCGCCGTAAGGGAAGGCATAAAGGAGGGAGTGAAAGAAGAAAGGAAGAAAGAGGTGCCGTAGTGGAGGGGCTCCGGAATAATTTCGACCACCTGGGGACCTGTAACGTGCACTGACATCGCACAGCACCCGGGCGCCTTAGCGTTTGGCCTCCATAAAAACTCAGCCGCCCGCGGTCTGGTAACGTCCACTTCCGGGACGATACGGCATGGGAAACCGAAAGGGTCGTGGTACAGTAGCGCACGCAGCGAAGAGAGGGATTTAATATGCCAGCAGCCGCACGCCACAGCACGGAACATTGCGTGATGCTAAACGCGCGGCCGGCCAGCGCTTCGGTTCCTTGAAGTTGAGGATGAGCTTATCGATAGCTGAACCCAATCTATCTACCATCGAGACGATTCGTGAACGGTCAACATTATATATATTTTGCTTCTTTCATCTTTCACGTAGAAGAACTACACTTCAGTGGAGGGGCGTCTTTCCTGTCGATATTCACACAGGACTACCGCGCAGCGAGCCTGACAAGTCGAGTGATGCGGGAGTCTGTGGAGACCTAATGCCCCAAGTAATCCGGCCAGCTGCGCGTAGTCGAACTCGGATATATCCAACTCGAAGGGGCTCGAGAAATAGTTAAATACACCGATAATTCGGTATACAAAAAAGTGGCAATATGTAAGCTTATCTGTAACCTGGAAGCAAGAATACAGCGCATCCACGCTATACTGACGCGCCTCTTGCAGCGACGTGCCGCCAGCCACCGTGCTGGCAAAACACTGAACCCCTCGCTCGCCGTCGCCAGGTGGAGCCTGATTCGCGACGAAGCCGAAGCGGACAGTGCTTTGGAACTATAGCGACTATCAATCTTAAGATGTTTAATTCTGCTGCCAGTACGCAGTAAATTGAGTAATATGATTAAAATTAAGGTACAGCCGGTTTCCGCAGCGTCTTTCGATCGGCACAGAAGCGGGGGACGCGGTAGACTTTACTCAGCTCGGCTGGCTTCACCGCATGACAGGCGTGTGGTGCGGAAAATGAGTACAATCAGGCGCAAGAGAGCGAAGGCGATCCTCAAGCACAACACTCCCACGCTCACCCCGTCACGCGATTCCACAGCTGTAGGACTGCCAGCAGGTGCTGCCCAAGGCCGCGCAGTCGAGCCGACTCCGCGCGCGGAAAGTGATCGAAGTACGCCGTTAGGAGAAGCCCCGCTTGCAGGGGCGCGGGGGCGCGGCGCGCCGTTTGATACATCGAGCGACAGGCGAAACAGGAGTACGATATACTGCGCCACTTTCATATATATACTTTTACACGGGTTTTTCAGAGGAATAATCTGCGTTCGATATAGCCAGTATAATTCGAAATAACCGCATTATATATGCCCGCATGCCGGCTTATGCTACAGCCTTTGACCGGCTTGCCTGCAGCATAGTTTCGCAATTGATGCTTTGGATGTGATGCTGTGTCTGCGAAGATACTTGCCGATGCCTACATGGTCGCCGATCTCACTACGTCGGTCAAAGAGAGGACAACGATGCGGACTACTCAGGGGTAATCCCGTCACCTCGGATATGCTCTCTCACATGCCCAGCACTGTATTCACCAGACGCATTGCGCTACAAATGTTTGCCACTACACAGCCTACGGCATGAATCAGCCCAGAATAAAACACGGTGACCAGGAGCTCAATATCAGCGTAGCATTGTTCACTGCGGTTTTCAAATCCCACCGATATATACTTCCTCTGTCGTAATAAGGGAGTAATTACTAACTGACATCCACCCCAAGCGAAGCCATACGGCTACAAAAGCCTATTCATGCATTCCGCAATATCCTGGAATCCATCTCCGTGAATCGGAGCGGAAATCGGGAGGCGAACAGAGCTCCTGCACGCCAAGCAACTTCTGAGCGGCGACCCGATGTGCCCGCCGCCAACGGCGCATACCTGCCCTGTTAAGATAAACGAGAGAGAGGCGAAGCAAGCGCGCGGCGAGAGAGAGAGAGAGAGAAAGAGCACGCATAGTTGACTTTTCCCACGCGCAATCCGCGGCGTAATCTTTTCAGATCCCCAAGAGAGAGAAGAGAGGCCAGATGAGGACGACGCGTCCGCGGATCGCGCACATTCCGGAGGAGGCGCGCGCCCCTTCCGCAGTCCGCGCAGGGTCCGAAACGAGTTCCGCTGTGCACGCCGTTTCGGCGTATCCATGTGTGTCCTCGGCAGGCACAAGGCAAAAGGCTTGGGGCAAGAGGGGGGGGGGGGGTCAAGTTTGCTCTCGAGCGCTGGTTTCCGGCGTGTTGCAACAAGGCGGGCAACTGCGCGTGGAGGGGCTCCGGAATGCGCGGGGACGGGCTACGAGTTGTGGAGGCCGCCCTAGAGAGGACGAGATACAGCACCAGGGGTTCCGGAGATTCCGAAGCCGCCGCCTCCGGGGCTCTTAGCTGCCGCTCCGCTGCGGGGATGTTGCGAGAGCTAATTTTTCTTCAACTCAGAAGGCTCGATGAAAACTTTGGGGGGGGGGGGGGGGGGCGAGTTGGTGCGCAGTGATTTAGTAAAAAAGTTACAGCGCAAACAGAGACAAACCGCAGGGAGACGGCAGACATGTGCAAGCGCTTGTGTATGTGTGCCGTCTCCCTGTGGTTGTTTGTGTTCGCGCTATAACTTTTTACTAAATCAGAACAAAGCTTGACAAAGCTGCACAGGTATTCAATTTGGATAGATGCTGAATGAAGCTGCGTTTGTTATAGCGCGTGATGACGGTGACGACGAGATGGCTGAGCCGTTTAAGATATCGCAGACGGATACATTAGATGACGTCAACCCATGCACAGTTCTGAATGTAGAGCACTCAGATTCGTTGAAAGCCTGTGACTACCGTGGAAAATGAAGCAAAGCCGAACGTATACGCGTCTACCGCGCATCTGTCTAGTTCTCGTCGGTTCGCAAGGTTCTGCACGCTAGCTTTTTAGAGCGAGAGCTCTACTTCTCGGCGTACAACTTCTGATTTTGATGAGGATGAGACAGTGACCTTCAATGCCTCACAAGGTCAAACCAAACCTGACTGGGTGGCGGTATGGCCCAAGCTATGGTATTATGACCACGTGATAATTTGACTATGACCATTGGGTACCTGACCTTTGATTTGAAACAGTGTGCACCACATCGACTATGACCTTCAATGCCTCACAAGGTCAAACCGAACTTTACTGCGCGGTGGCATGGCCCAAGCTATAGTAGTATGACCACATGATCATATGACTATGAGCATTGGGCACCTGACCTTGACCTTTGATTTGAGACAGTGGGGACCATGCTTGACAGAACTTTCGCTCGTATAACTAGCTTCAAGCCACGTTGAGCCTCAGCCATTTTTTTTTTCAGGAGAGTAGTCCTAGCTGCCAATAGTTTCCCGATTTACCTTCCGCGGTGGCTCAGTGCCTTAGGCGTTCGGCTATATTGATCCCAAGGTCGCGGGATCGCATTGCGGCCGCGGCGGTCGCGTCAATATGGGGGTGAAATCCTCAAACGCCCGTGTGCTGTGCGATGTGAGCGCACCTTAAAGCTAACCCAGGTGGCCTAAATTAATCCGGAGCTCGCCAATGCGGCATAGCCCAAGCATCGCTTCCGGACGCTAAACCCAACAATTTAGTTATCCTGGTTAGTTTCACGTTAAATCGCGCAGTCGCGAATACCCTGTCTGCGTCGAAGCAGCCGTGAACAGGCAGAACTCTTCGATTATGCCGCGTGTGAAGTCGCCCCATAACACCGTGTACCAAAATTTGGCGACCTGAATAGGCCAAAAGTGAAAGGTTAGCCGATTGCCGCGCCACCTGTGGCATTCAAGCGAACTGCTCAACGCTGACTAAAACACTATAGAACTAAAGTTGCGGAGCGGCTTGCCGCACATGGGCGGCGTCACCGTCTGATGACCTCCGCGAAGTGGGCATGAAAAAAAAAAAAACCCGAAAGGAGAGGTAGAGAATATATAAAGCAGGTAACAGACATAAAGCGGAACACATAAGCAAGACTGCATCAAAGGCACGGGTGCACCTTGCCCCCCCCCCCCCCCCCCCCCCCCCCCCCCCTCCAAGTGAGGAGTTGCCCTCCGAGCGATGGCACATAGTCATGACGTGGCGGTCAGTCACCCTGCACCTGCCAGCTACCTGCTTGCCGCTGAGAGGCAGGTGCAAGGTGGTCCACCTTGACGTCATTAATAGGCTGACTCAACTGGTTGGCGCGGCCTCCTTTGAGGGCATTTGCCGCTTCGTCCTCGAGTTATACCTCGACTATAACCAGCTCCACAGTGAGCCGAAACAAAGCCAAAGTCTCGCGACGCTTCCGGGTACCGTACCGGTAATCAAGCTTGGTTAAAAGCGCCGCTCACTCGCACGACTCGAGAAACGAAGAAAGAAAGAAAGAAATCCCGATCACAAAGCGGAGGCCGACTGTGCGGAAAGAGCAGGAAACGAACGTAGTAGGCAGGGGGAAATTACGCCGCCACAAACGGCGGCAACAATTAAACGAAGCGCCCGACCGGCCGGACACTAAAGGACGTGCGGCCCTCGGACAATGGAACCGCCATGGAATACTGGACTGAATGGGCAGCGGTTGGTTAGGTTAGGTTTAGGCGAAGTTTCACGCTGACGCCGGACCCGAGGGGCTGCGCTGTGGTGGGCATTCGAAGTTGAATGAGAACGAAACAAAGGGAAAAGAAAGAAAATAGTAAAGTATAGCGGACGACGATAAAAATGAGGCAGTAGGCGCGACGCGGGGACTTAATTCGCCCATCAAGCACGCTCTCATTTTCCAAGTCTCCACCACGCGACAGCTGCTGTCGCGCCAACGGTCGACCGAAACAGCAGTTCGCATTGTTGAGCTACGTATATGGCCAGCGACCGAAAAATCGCTTCCTTTCTTTTTCCGTTTACTTTTTCCAAGCCCGCGAGCTCTGCTCGACTTTGAAATACGCACAAAACTTAAGAAAAAAAAAACAATAATGCTTTTTTCTGCACGTAAGTGTATGTTACTTCCGAGACCTCGTTTAGTTTAACTGGAAAGCGACAGTCGTGAAATATGCGCGAAAATAGCATAAAACGCTGAGAAAGCAACCGTCAAAACAAATTTTCTGTCCAACATATCGACCGATACAAAGCGGGAGCGCCACTCACACTCAAATCGTTCAAGACTTCCGGCCCGTTAGGTCACAGCTTTTTCAACCCTTTTGCGCTCACGCGCGTTCACCGTTTGTGAAGTCTGGAATTTAAAAACAACGAAGATAAAACAAAGGGGGGGGGGGGGGGGGGGGGGCAGGAAGTACGGCGCTCGGAGCACATATTCAAATGGCGTTGCTGTGCAAGTCGGCCATTCTCTTCGAGAAGCTCTCAAATTTGCCTTGAAAGAAGGCTACGTCATTCCGCACCAGGACATCGCGAGCTATCCGGGGCCTGCCTATACCGGGTGCTTCACCCAAGATATTCAGCAATTTTTAAAAAGAAACTTTTTGAGTTAGAAGAGTGCTTTTTCACCAAGTTACCAAGTTAGCGGTTACAGCGCATCAGAGTAGAGATAAGGCGTGCTAAATATAGTAGGCTGGTTAACTAATACTGACTACTTAGGCAGCCTACTAGTTAGCACGCCTGAACTGTATGCGATACGCTACACCACTTAACTGCTATGCCGAAAAAAAAAAAGCGCTGCTTTAACTCAAAACGCCTGCTTTTTAAAAATTACATCTTAGGTGAAACGTCCGGTATATGGTAACGACGGTAAAATGCCGCAACAGTGGATTCTTTCCGCAATCGTAATACGGCGAGCTGCCTTAAATACCAATATTAAGAGGCTTTTCAAGCCGCAGCCGAGGCAGCCAGCGGTTACCGATACAGGTGCCAGCAGCGGCCCCCCTGTACCCTTGTAACCTTCCCAATCTCATGTCCACATGACTACCCCCAACCATGGAACCCACTTCGCCACAATAACAGGTCATCGGTTATACTTTTCCTTCTAATTACATGCCATGCCCATTTCTCTTTATTCGTCGGCATCGTCTACTAGGCATTGACGTTTAATATAAACTGGTTCGCACCGGTTCATTCACTCGCTTATTGATAATTGCGAAATGCGCCTTTATACAACTTTCCTTTCTTGAATAAGTGTTACTGGCGGCCGTTTTCGTGCATCCCTCCGAATAGAGAGCACTTTTGGCTGCTGAGCACGCGCATCAAAATGCGGTGCCACTTTCCTGCTGACAGCGAGTGTTTCTGCATGCAAACGTGTCGCGGAGCGGTCATCTATAAAAAGCAGCACACATCGTGATACAATGTATCCGTTCCTTCGAGCTTAACAACCCACCCTCCTTGAGAGTCCACGCGCTGCAGGACGTGCCTCGCATACCTCGTGTGTATCGCTCTACTTTAAAAGCGCAGTGAACGTCCCAGGAATAGAAAGAAGGGCGGAGGGCAACAGTGAGGATCAATGGAAAGAATGACACTTGAAACCAAGACAGACAGACAGGAGAATGGCGGCATGCACACAACAGCGCGGGTGCTGAGAATGAGCCAACGCAACGAGCCAGAGCTACCAGCCGCCACCGATATTTTGACCCAACGTGGAGAATGATGCTCCCACAAAGCGGGCGGGTCCATTCAGGCGCGCGCGAAAAGAAACTCCATCGACCGGCTTTACGTAATCTCGACAGGGCGTATACAGGGACCCAACGCGATCATTTTCTCCTCGTCCCGAAAGCGGGCCGTTTTATTACGTAACGGAAAAAGGAACCGAAAAAGAAAACTGGGGATATTTTTTTCCCTGGCAAGGCTACATCCGCTCTCCGTACTACTTTCGACCATGCGAGGCTCTTTTAACGCACACGTAAATCTGAATAAGGACTTCTATTTGTTTTTTTTTTTCTAGATTCCGCCCTGCATTACATAATATAAAAGCTGGAGATGTCATTTCAGACGCGGGCGGCCTGTAGTCTATAAAGATGCTTATAACTGCACTACACCACGGCACCTGCAAAAAAAAAACAAAAAAAAAAAAAACAATCGGCACCCAGACTTATGAGTGCTCACGTGTGGGAATGCGAAAGCATGTGGTGGACGCAAGACTTCGGCGTTTTGTTGCAGTTTGCGAACCGAGTATTTCATGCGATGAGCCTCCAATGCCAGGTGCGCAAGCAGCAGGGTATGAGAACCACGCACGAATTAACCACGCAACGCGAACCAAGAGAGGCGCGCGCCTGCAGCAACTGCCGTATTACTCGCCCGGCACCAAGAGCACCTCTGCATAATGAGGAGAGGGAGAGAGAGCAAGGCCTTTTAGCGCAACGCATGCCTGCGCAGAGAGGAAATCAGTTTGGTAGCCACACGCGCACGCACGCAGCACAACCACAGAGGCGAGTGCGTTGCTGCACTGCGCGAGGGACAATGCGTCCGCAGATCAGCGAAGCGGCAAAAAATAATTGCCCGCGTGCCGAGGGAGAAGCGCGCGATGCTCGTTACACGCCGCGGCGCGCAAACGCGCACGCACGCATACCGGCCGCCGCGTAATACCACGCGGAGAGGAGGGAAAGGAGGAAGCGGAAAGATAGCAGCGACCCGCGCCCTTATCTCCGGCGCGCCGCTCGAGGCAGTTGGGTGCAGGGCTAACGGGGCTGCCACAGGCGCAGGGGAATAGTAAAGAGGGATGTTCAGCGCCGCCCCTTCTGGAGCAGCAATCAACAGTCGGAAACGTTTATTAGAAAAATAATAACAATAATAAAACGTCGCACTGATTCCCCCCCCCCACCCCACCCCTTCCCGGAAGCCAGAAGCGCGTCCACCCTCGTCAAAAGAAAGAAAAATAATTACGTCTTGTACTGGGGAGTTTCCGAGCGCACACGGCTCCCACTCGAATGATGGATCTAGGTGCCGAATTAACGGTGGCAGTGACGAGCGGATGGCGTGCCGACACAGTTATTCATGTTCGGATAAGGTAAGGACCGCTTGTTCGATAAAGGGGCGGCCGAGGACGGTGCAGCCCGCGCGCGAGGAAAATCGGTAGACTGTGGTTTACAGAAAAAGCCTCGAGTTCTCCTAGGCAGGTAGTAACTTTGCCCCACGATCTCCACGGCTCCAGGGGTGGAAGACTACCGAAAAAGCGTGGTGACATTGAAATGGTTAACCAACACGAGGAATGCCGAAGCAGTTTTTTTTTGTTTTTAGTACGTTTCTACACACGTTCTGACGGAGGCTGAACATGTTTTATCCTGAGACGTATACAGAGCCTTATTGCCAGGACTGTGGTGCTTTAGCCACGATCGAACATACGCTCTGGTCTCGCGAAAGAATTGAAGACTCGGCGATCGAGGACGCGTCCAGGTGGGAGGCTGCACTTCGCAGCCCGGACCTGGATGAACAATTCTGGGCTGTCCAGCAGGCTCACGACGTGGCCGTGAGGCTTGGCCTTCCGGTCCCGACGTAGGAGCGGCCCGCTTAGTGGTTAATTATCACTACTTGCAGGGCCAAATAAATTTTTCCACTCATCCATCCATCCATCCTGCTCTAGCTCGAGCACTGCCCCACTATACGCCTTCCACGACCAAGAAGCCCAAGCCAAACTTTCGATCGACCTCGAGCAGCTTCCACCCAAAAGCGCGCAGCTTCTACCTCAATGCGCGCAACTGGCGCTGCGATGCGTTCCAAAAGGGGTACAAAACACGCGCACAGCGAACAGCAGAGGCGGCGGCCAGGGCCGGTCACGAGTGGAAGAACGCGCGCGAAAGAGAAAAAGAGAGGGGGGGAGGAGGGAAGGAAGAAGGGAGCCCGGGGCAAGCTGAGTGAGCGCGCGCGCGCGTGTAGCCGGCGGCCGCCAAACATTTGTTTTCCCGGATAATGAAGCATCCGCGGGGCCCGCGCACAAAGAGGCCATTCCATCACGCGCAACGGCAGCCGCGTCCGTCCGAGGCGCGCCTAATTAAACGAGGCACCTCTCCGCGAGCGCAATTCGCCACGCAGCGCGCCGCCGCCGCCGCGGGGGCAGAGGAGGACGCCGCCCGTAAGCGCCCCCCCCCCCCCCCCCCCTCCCCCTAACAACGGCTCTAAGCGGGCTTTACTAAAAGGAGCAGCTGTGATGCCGACGCCGAAACGCTGCGACAAATCGCGCCGCTGCGGACCCACGGCGCGACTTGCGCGAACACTGCGAATGGACGGACACGGAGCCCCCAATGCGCCGAGTCCGGAGAGAAGCGGCCCGGCGTTCCATAAGAATGGGAACACGGGTGTGAACATATTTGATTTTGAAAGCGACTCGCATCGTCGAAGTGCACGGTTCGTGACGATGGTGGAGGTGGTTAGAATACCTTCGGCGTCCACGTTGTTTTAAACACATCACTGCAAACCTTTCGTTTTGAATATCATCAATAATTGGTTCTGACGAAAGGCGCAGACCACGTAATTATGGAGGGAAGGCCGTGATAGAAGGAAGAGCCCTCGTATAGTGGAAGACTCGCGATTGAATGTGGCCACCTGATGTTCCTCAAAATGCACCGACATCGCACGCACAGCACGTAGGCTTCCATTTGCATTTCGCCTTCATTGAAACGTGGCTGAGTTCGATTCCGAGGACGCGGAGTGCCGAAGCAAACTTTCGTCAGCGCGCACATGAGAGCAGCAGCGAGTACTCATGCTCAGGGGTAGCAAGCCAGGGGTCACGGCACAATTTGCGCGCTGCGGGCGCCTTATCAGCGCATCGCCGGCCCCGCCCACATCACCGCGCCCTGGCGCATCAAGAGAGCCGCCCGAGAGCGTGAGCACTCAGCTTGAAGTGTAGAGAACGAACGCGACTATTACGCTGCCCGCAGCAAAAAAAAAGCCTCACTGAGGCATATATACGCTTCCGAGGCAGTGCGCGTTGCAGCGCGAGGCGTGGTGCCCCGCGGCTGACGACGGCGTGCCTGTCACAAATAACGGTAACTGGTAAAGGAGGTGGGAGACAGGTGGTCGGAGCAGTGCTTTTGCGACGTCGCGGCGCCTGCTGCCGGGCTTTCTTGGTTTTGGCGCGTTATAAGCGAGGCGAAGGTGGCCAACCGCGCGTGGTGCTACGATGATAATAATTGTTTTTTGGGGAAAGGAAATGGCGCAGTATCTGTCTCATATATAGTTGGACACCTGAACCGCGCCGTAAACGGAAGGGATAAAGGAGGGAGTGAAAGAAGGAAGAGAGAGGTGCCGTAGTGGAGGGCTCCGGAATAATTTCGACCACCTGGGATCTTTAACGTGCACTGACATCGCACAGCATACGGCGCCTTAGCGTTTGTCCTCCATAAAAACGCAGCCGCCGCGGTCGGGTTCGAACCCGGGGTGCAACGATGAAAAAAAAAAGAGGGTGGAAAATCAGCACGTCCGCCGAATACGACGATCCTGCTGTGAGCGCTGGTTAGCGCCTGGCAAACGAGACACCAGAACCCCAAGAAAAAGCGGATGCGGTAGCAAAAAAGAAAAAAAAAGAACATTAATGTGGCCACCACCAACCGACAAGCAGAAAGGACGCGGACGGACACTGTCGTAGGGGGTGGCGCAAATCGCGGGCACGTCTTATTTCTACTGCGCGTAGAGCAACAGCGCTCGCGGCAATTTTTCGCTGCCACTACAGCACACACGTGGCACGTAGTCCGGCCATGTCTGCGTGGTCCCACCCAACAATCCTGAGAGGGGGAAAAAAAAAAAACGGAACACATCGCCGGTAAGTGGGCAGGCATTCCGTTCAAAATTGCCAGAGGCGCCTTTGACGGAAGGAAGGGGGCAGGGCGCACGTGATGTGATGGCTTCCCTGGGACACCCTGGGAACATTTCTAGGGCTGGTGACGACGCAAAGAAAGCGCGCTGTAAGGGGAGGATCTGGAGCGATGGCCACACGCCAGGCGATACATTAGAAGCTTTACTACAGCGCATTCCACGGATTCGCCAGTAGACACACCTACCTCTATGCACGAACAGAGGCGCCGAAGGACACAGCAGATACGACCTTCGATCACACTTGTCTAGAGCGCTCAAGCGTTCTGCTGCGGAGGAAATTAAGTTAAATCTTATTTGAGCTGCTTTCCTGGCGGTAAGGTGCTGGTGCTTGTGCGGTTCACATATCTATTAGGCTGCTCTCCAGCGCAAGTATTATCAGTGAAAGCCAACACATTCTTTAGAATTTCGCTTTGTTTCTGCCAGATGGCACCACCCGAGCGCTCTAGACAAGTGTGATCGATTCTGTACGTAAACCCGCTCTATCCCAACACTATGCTGTCACGAGAATCTGAGCCAGATAATACACACCTACACGAAGCAGAGAACTCACAATCGCGCACGAAAGTTGGGCGAGCCCTTTCCGGCAATTTTTTTTCATACTCGTGCTCTCCTCCGTTTCACGCTCCTGCGTATCTGCGTGAAGAGACTGCCATTGGTTCAGTTCTTTCAGACGTCACCCAGCTACCGCGGCCGCTGACAGTCAGCCTGACCGCTCCGCGGGTCAGGAAGCCCCGCCCCAGGTGAATCCACCGCGCGCGTAGACAGCTGGCGGTGGAGCGCCTGCCTTTGAGCACGCAAAACACGACGAGAGGAGAGGGAAATGCGCAGCCAGGCCAGCGAGGTTTCTTTTTACTCATCCTCGCTCCTCCCGAATCAGCCGGACCACTCTCGCAATTTGCACATTAGAGCATAATTTATTTACACTGCATACAATATTGCGCCAACTTCGCTGTCATCAGGATGCGGCCTCTCGTCTCGGCATCTCCGATCTGTCTCTCCTGCACTCCGCTGCCCCTTCCTCCGTTCAGTGTCCTGCTCTCCAGCCAGCTCTGATCCGCCCTCCATTCTCCGTTGTTTTCTTATTATTCCTTGTGAAGGCATAGTCCTGTCTGGTTCCCGTGACCCGGCGGTCGTTACGGAGGCGTCTGCCGCTCCAAACCGCAGACCGCGGCCCGATCGGGTGACACCTCCCTCCCCCTCCCCCCAAGTGAAAAGAAATTAAACAACGTTATATTTGTCCAAAGCGACGTTGACGATGTCATGGAGGCACCCATAGACACGTGGCCAGGCGGATCTCATTGACGATTTCAAAAGGGTTCATTACAGGGGCCCTATATAGAAATAAACCTGACACTCCAAGACAACATGGTGCGGTAAGGCCTTCGAAATAAGTGCAATCGCACACAAGAGTGCAGCTAGGACATGCGAGTGGACATTCACCGGCAACCACAGCAACGAAATCAGTTGCCAGCCGAGCTTCACAGAAAAATAATAAATAAACGTTAGGCTCTCGCCCATGGGCCTTTAGCAACTGTCCTAGGGGCACGCTCCCGTTTGCGGGATGTGACCTCACGCGGTGCGCGCGTGAACTGCGCATGAGCGAACCAAATTCTCGCCAAACCGAAGACATTCCACGCAGGACAAGGACCTGCAGCCCCCAGCGGGACCGTGTCGCGGGCGAGCTCGACACGCAACCGCAGCTTCGCGCCGACGGCAACAAGGACACAACACGCACAGGAATCTCGCCCATGGCGCAACGCAGTCCCACGCCTGCGGTGCACGTGCAGCAGCAGCAGCAGCAGCGACGCGAGGCAACGTAGGCTGCACCGAGCAGAATCATTTCATCCGATCATCTTTCTTCGCCGACAAGCGACGCCGCGCCGTACAATCGCGTCTCGTTAATATGCACCCCATCCGCGAGAATTCCGCGCATAATCTGCGCCGACCGGCGAGAGGAGACTCCGAAAGGCAGCGCCGCGCCAGAAAACAAAAAGCAGCGCGCTCCGCTATACACAGCGGGAGCACATTTTTTCGCCTCGCAGCCGAGAAATGACTCGCTAATGCGGCCTGATCGGCTTTGCACACCGCGGGCCCCGCTTTCCTCTCGCCCAGGACGCCAGGACGCGTGCGTCCCGAAGACAGCAGCGCGCGCGGTGTCGAAAAAAATAAAGCGCCGAAAAAAAGGGCTTGTTACACACACACACACACACACTGAGGTGGAGGGACGAGGCTCACTGGACTTGGCAGCAGGCGGCCCGCCGTTCGTGCACAGCCACCCTCCCCGGAGCAATGAAGCAAATTCATCATTAATTTTCCGTCGGCCGTTCTCGCCTGACAGCCTGGCGGGGAAGAAACAGTGTAGCAGTGTGCAGCGCAATAATCGTCCTCGTAATGACGACAAACACCGGCGTATTATTCCGGCGCGCGGAATAGAAGAAAGCGGCGCTGGAAAATAAGAAGAAAAAAATAAAAGAACGGAAAGAAAAAAAGGAAAGAACGAATAAAACGGTATTAGATATAGAGAACAGGGACAACCCGCCACCGATCGCGGTGGCCTCCATATACGTGCCCGACGCGCGCAGCACAGCCCGCACGACGCAACCCCGGCCTGTGCGATGACGCGCGCGCGGGCGCGAGCTTATATAAAAAGCGGCCGCGGAATCTTCGGCAAGGAGAGCGATTACCCAAAGATTAATGGTCCTCCCGCGTACCCGGCGCGAAGGAATTCGGCGTAACTGGATGCCCCGGCCTGCCCAAGACGAGGCGAAGGTCGAGGAAAAAAAAAAACGTCAGAAAAAAAAACAGAAAAACGCAATAAAAACGTGTTCAGAACGAAGTCGAGGGAGGGAATGTGGTGGAACGGCGCCATAAAAAGGGCCAGAGCCGGTCGCCTACGAAACATCGCAGTCGGTTTTCGCGGGCGCTGTACGAAAATTCGCCAACCCCCCCAAACCACACATAGGGAACAACTGAGAGAGATCCAAACAACAAACTCCCCCAGAGTGGGACGGCTCGAGTGTTCGTCAAGCGAACGAAATGCCATTAGCAATTAGCCCGATCCGCGCGGTAATTGCGTCACAGGGCGTGCACTCTACGGGCGAGCTCTCGACAACGTTGCGTGAAGTAACAACAAAAAGGCACGCCGAGCGACCTTGCATACCTCGACGTCAGGAATGAGGAAAAGGGAACAGGAAAGAACTCGAATCGGGCCCGCCCACCTGAGCACACTCCTGGGAGCGAGTGCGTCCCTGGCAAAGAATTTCGGAACACACGAGGTAACACGCTGGCTTGATTTACGACGTACCATATAGTTGCGCAGTGTACAACAGGCGAAGAAACTGGGCTCGAAAAACGACCCCTGCAGGTCGTTTATTCGTCTTTACTTAGCTGTCCGTAAAGCGTAGTAACAGCAGCGTGACTGACGCTTTTAAAACACTGCCACATGTAGTGGCAGGTGTCACACCATTGCATCGGACGCAAAGAAAGAAACGATTCCGGCCACGCGCGTTTTTTTTTTTTTAATGGCACAATATTGCAAGGCAACATGCTGTGGCCGAGTGAAATGTTCGAGCGAACAGCACAACGGATCTCGGCCTCAATATACATGTTCGACCATTCGACCAGCGTGCGTTGCGACCTGACCAAAGATTAACGAATACACCAGATGCCGATAAGTTATACCGCTCGTAACAATGCACTGATCAGCCGTCGTGTACACGCAACAAGGAGACCCGTCGCTCGCAACCAGGCGGGCATCGCCGCAACAAAAGCCGACAGGACAAAGGTCCGCGACATCGAGGGAACGAGAGTTACCAGCGCTCAGCGAACCGTGCCGAATGTTTCATTCCCTTTCCCGCGCGCGCCGAAAAGCCTTCCGATCCGCAGTCTCCTCTCGGCGGCCCGCTTTCCTGCCTTCACGCTGTATGCACGCCGGCGACGACCACAGTCCGCGCGATCTCGGAGGTTCCCACCAGCACACCACCGACGACGATCACCAATGGCATCAGTGCGCAGCCGCCGCGGGCGGACGAAAGTCACCAGCCGCATTAAAATTCTGCCCCGGCTGACAGGCAAAGTCGCAACTGCAAACATCCCTCGGAAAGAAAGGGGACAAAGATGGCGGAAGAAATGCGCGGGCAGCGCACCTAGCGGAGGTCCCTGGCCGCGCGCACGTGCCGTTCGAAGCTCCGGCAGTGCAGCGGCGCAGCCACTGAAGCGCAGCTCCAACAGCGGCGCTCGGCTACAATGTAGCATTCGGGGGCTCGAACGCACTGGAGCGAGGAGGCACCGAAGAATGGGCAAAAGTAAACCAAACAAGCAAACTGCGCGCACGGCGAACGCGCCGAAGAGGGCGCCGGCTTCGGAGAGGAGGCGGCGGCGGCGGCAGCAAAAGCGCGCACGCTGGAAGGGCCGAACCTCCCTCGCCCGCCTCCCCTTTAATCCACTGACAGCGCTCATAAATACCGCTAGCAGCGACAGCCCCCGTCATGCACCAGTGGAGGGCGAGAGAAGGCGGCCCGTTCAAGAAACCGGAGGGGGGGAGCGGTTCCGCGCCTTCGTCGGCACGCTCGACGGGTGCGCGACGATGCGGCGAGCTGGCAGCCGACTGTCGCGCTGCGGAAACGGGCTTCGCTCGACGCAACAAGTGGCGCCGCTAGGAGAAATCCAGGCTGTTTGCATTTTCCAAGAACGAAATACAGCACCCTGGATACAAATTCTGAACTTTAGTACGCGCGGTTTCCGCGTATTCGCCAAGACAGTAAGTCAATGTGGTGTGTGTGTGTGACTGAAGTCGGAGTATTTTCGCATAAAAGGCTGAACTGTGCAATCGAAGAGGAGCGGCGTGGTGGAGTCTAGCCGGCGTATAAGCTCTTCCAGGGCGTTACACAGAAGCGCAGCATTACGAAAAAAAAAAGAGGACAGCATCACAGATTCCCGACACAGGCAACGTTTCTGAACCGACAGCTGCAGAGGCAACTTGATATGCAGCGACGACTTACTTTCAGGCCTCTAGCCCAATTGAGTTGGATACCATGAGGCACGCATCCAGTGCAACATCGCCGTTCAAATATAAAACGCTGCATCGCTCATTCGACCTACGTCATCGCGCACCTGACAGTTCGATTATCACGGTAGCCTACGTGGGAAAAAATCATCAGGGGCGTGTCTGGCAGACCCAAGACGCCTTACGACGCGCGGCATCGTGATCGGCGCTGGCGCACACGCGCACAAACGCCAGGGGCCCCCGTCCCGCGGCGGGCACTCTACCGAACTCCCCGCAGGAATGCCCGCGCTCGCAACAGGAACGGGGCCGGTTTCGTGCTGAATGGCACCGCCTTTCGAGGAACCCGCACCGAATATGCGCGCGCTCGGCGGCGTGCCGCAAGATGCCGACCGCGGAGGCGCTTCATTTCCATCAACCGACGCCAGAAGAGAGGGAGGACAAGGGAGAGGACGCCCTCGCGGAGCTCCCGCGCACACCAGGAGCGCGGGCCGGCGGCCAGCGCACCCTTTCTTCCAGCAGGGGGCCGCGAGAAAGGATCGCGCCGAACCGGTTCGTCGCCGTCCTGGCCCCGCGCATGACCGACGCCTTCCGTCCACAATGCGTGCGTGCACTGCCCCTTGGGGAAGGAGGGGGGCACCCATCGCGGCAGAGGAATGTGGCCGGCGCCGCGAGGAGGGACGCTTCGCGAGGTACCACGCCGGCGTAGGTAGATCGCGTTCGCGGCGTTGCCCCCCCTCTACCGCGTGATCTCGCCGTCAGCTGATGAGGGCGGAAATCTACACGCGTCGCGAGCGGGTTCAAAGACTACGCGTGGTGCAAGTAGGCAAGCAGATAGTTGACACAAGGAACTACGTGAAAATTATGATAATAATAATAATAATAATAATAATAATAATAATAATAATAATAATTGGTCTGGGAGGGAAAGGAAATGGCGCAGTATGTCTCATATATCGTTGGACACCTGAACCGCGCCGTAAGAGAAGGGTAAAGGAGGGAGTGAAAGAAGAAAGGAAGAGAGAGGTGCCGTAGTGGAGGGCTCCGGAATAATTTCGACCACCTGGGGATCTTTAACGTGCACTGACATCGCACAGCCCACGGGCGCCTTAGCGTTTTTCCTCCATAAAAACGCAGCCGCCGCGGTCGGGTTCGAACCCGGGAACTCCAGATCAGTTGTCGAGCGCCCTAACCACTGAGCCACCGCGGCGGGGCGAAAATGATTATAGACATCCGTTTTCGGTGATGAACCACCCGCCCAGAGCTGGGCACTCGGCAGTGGCGGGACAGTGGGTACTACAGCACGAATGAAGGAGACGTCCGCAAAAAAAACAACAACAAAAAAACCCAGGCACTGTAGTTCGTGAAGAACAATGTTTTGTCATGAGCCGCGCCGACATCGAAGTACCCAGGAAAGGTGGCTGACGATTTGACGCTGAGAATAGCCTTGCGCGGGAAGACAGTGCCATTCGCGAAGATGTGGCAACGCACGGTTGAAACGCAACAAGGCGCCGGTGCTCCACGGTATCCAGGATGCACCGGAGCATGGGTAGTCAGCGCGGTTCAGGCGCTTACTCGTATTCTATTTAGCGATTAGATGTAGTTTTCTCCGCGTTCTCTTTTTTTTTAAATTTCAATACGATCCTGGGTTCTCTTAATCATCGCATTTGTTTTTTTACCCCCCATTTCTGTCTGTAAAGGGCATCACTGTAGGTTCTTTCATATCAGTATATCAATGGCATGTTCCCTCCTGCACAACTGGGTTTTTCTAAAGCCGGCACGATCACACACGCACAGCATGCTCAGACAAAAAAAAAAGACAGTCCGCCGCCGATTTTGAGAGGTGGTCGCGAGTACCAGGTGCGGAAATGCCCAGCGGTCTCTCGCACACCACAGGGCAATGCACTACAGCACAAAGTGGCGAATAATTACCGCCATCAGCCTCACTACGCCGACTGCAGGGCAAATGCCTGTCCCATATCTCTAATTAACACCAGCCGCGGCCACCTATTCCCCCCCCCCCCCCCCCCCCCCCCCCCAAAATCTCAATCTCACTCGTCCACCTAACGCTCTGTCACCCTCTGGCGAATACGTCGACAAAAACTGGCCTAAGGTTGAAGCCGGCGGTACTTATAGCGAATAATGGTGTGACGTCATTGCTACGTCATACGGCGGAAGTTTGGCGCAGCTCGGCTCCAGCTGTGGCTAGTCACGTGGTGTGACGTCCCGCGTGTGAAGCCTGGCTCAAGGTTAAACGGCAATGTCCATGACCCTGAAAGTTGCAGCTCCAATACCATGCTGGCACTAGCAAAAATAAAACGAAGGGTCGCTGTCCGCACCGCTGTAGGCATAAGCTGTTTCTTGCGAGCGTCTAACGTGGTTGCCTCTTGCAGAATCAAGATGATCGATCAAACTGGGAACATTAATCAGTTTCTTTTTTTTTTTTTTTGCTCGGAATACGCGCCCGCAGGGCTCCTCTCGCCGACGAAGCAGCAACCGTCGATGCACGCTCCCTCCTTCGCCACCCCTTCTAACCCGGACTGCGCTGCCTTCTGATTTTCATTCCCAACAGAGATAGCATTGCAGCACACAGCGTGTGAGCTGCGGCGCGTGAGAGAGAATAACACGTGTCAACCATGCGTCGCCGCGCCGGTAACTCGCCGAGCGCGCATTCCGAAGCGACGGCAATGGCCACGGGCTGTAATATTACGACAGCGGCCGGCCATCCGCCTGTCGATGGAGAGCCGATATCGAAGCCCCCAACACGAACTGCGCGGCGGGCAGCGAGGCTCCGGAATCCCGTCCGCTTTTCCAGGAATAACCTCGGGCGACCCGACACCGCCTCATAAAGATAAGGTTCTGCCGCGTACGCGCGCATTGGTGGCGTCGCATTGAGTAGCGAGTGACGTCACGATTCAGCAGGCAAGCGCCGGGCCAACGATCCCTCGGATCGAGCTCCCCCCTGTCAAACTCTCCTCCACGCGCAGCCGGGTTGCGGCGACCCCTACAGCACAAGGAGGCAGTTACCGCTCCCCCCCCCCCCCCTCCCACAGGGCGACCTCCCAAATTCTACAGAATCTCTCTCAAGTCCCCTGCCTCCCTCCCAGCGCGCTCAGAAGCTACATTCGTTGTCAGAGGGTAGTTGGACAGTTTCCCTCCATGCACAGGCGATCCAGCCGTAGACAGTTATTGGAAGGTTCGCCACAAAACGTCCTTTAAAGACTTTCTGAACAAATCCGGGGTCTAAAACTAAAGGCATGCATTAAATGTTTTTTTTTTGTGGTGTTATTATGTTTGACCGTTTAACTCCTTTTCGTTTATTTCGCATCGGCTTTTTAAGCCTGGCATATATCTGTGCAGGTCCCGGCTCGCTCTCACTTTCATGTCTGCATATTTTAAAAACTTTCCTTTCAAGGGACTAATAAAACAGTAAAGAGGTTATATGAAACCAGTAATTTTACGTTACTACGCTAAACTTAGCGCATTTTAGGTACCGACGCAGTGAACGACTATGTGGTGAATTCGACAACTGTAGAGTTCCTCGGATGCGCGTCAATCGAAGCCTCGTTACGTCAGAGCCTTTACATATCTTTTTTTGCTTGTATTTAATTTTACAACTTTCGTCACGCGAACGCTCTCAGCGGGGCGGATGTCGCGCCAAGTCGTCGCGACGTCGACACGCCAGCCGCGCGGGCGGGCGAGCAGCGGTTCCCACCGAAGCCGGCGAACCAGCAAAGCGTAGCGCGCGCCGCGGTTACATCGAGGCGCGGCGGAGGAAAACCACGCGATAACCGCTCGCGAGTTGTTGCATGTTAAGAGCCGCGTTATCGGCGTGTCGCGCGCAACTCGAGCTGTCCTCCCGTTCTCACCGCCCCTCGCAAAGAAGGAAATCGGCATGCATGCAGATCTGGCGATTTCTTCTTCACCGCGGCTCAGCAAGCCGGAACGCTACGCGAGAGAGAAACGTCTGCGCAGTCCTTTTAAAAGCTTTCCGTGTTTCCGCCCAACTAAGCGATGAACGGACGGAATTTGGGACATGTTGAAGTTGGCCCTCATCGACGGATTCCCACTTTTACGTGACAAAGAGGCTATACTTTCAATGAAAACGGAGCTCTTACGTAAGCCACCAGAATACAGCACAAAAATATTTTTAAAAGAAGACAGGCGTCGGCAACACAGCGCTGTGTTGCGTCGCGCTGCGGTTATGGATAAGCGTTACCGACTCGCCCAACAGCTTGTCTTGTCGGGCATACCAGCCGCCGTTTGCACGCCTATACCTGCAGTGACATCCGGTGAGATTTTTGCTGTATATAGCTGCGCACAACAGGAAGCGAAGGTTTACGCGCCTGAATATTTAAGTAAGGTTATATTTCAGGGGGTGCACTTTCAACACGAAGATAACGCGAAGGCAAGAACTAAGAATTTCGGTGGAGGCGAAATTCTAGAGGCCCGTGTGCTGTGCGATGCCAGTGCACGTTAAAGAACCCCAGGTGGTAGAAATTTCCGGAGCCCTCTATACTACGGCGTCCCTCATAGCCTGAGTCGCTTCGGGGCGATAAACCCCACTAAACAAAAACAAACAAAACTAAGTTCGGTAGTCGAGGTCATCGCGCCGACGCCATGGGTTTGAACGGAGTGGTGGGACAAAATATCAATTTATAAGCCGAAATTTCTCACCAATGAAAGCGTCTATTTCCACCGCACAAACAACGACAGAATAATGCACTCGGCATCAACACAGAGCTTCTCCGTAGCACGATCTGCGTTCCCCCAGCGCCTGCCAGAGGAGCTATCTGCGCATGCGCGGTTGGGTCCCCGCGCGAGGGTATTACGGTACAGCGGAATGCCGATCGCGCCACGTCGAATGTCCCTATTATACTGGACCTGCGCCAAGCGCGAAAAAGCTGGGAAATACGAGGAGGAAAAGAAAATCCACCGGTCCTTTACCCTTGCGGCAATGCGGCAACTGGGCTGGTGTGAAACTGGTGCCACTCGAAGCGAAACTATACTACAGAGGTGGGGTAATCGGCAGAGAGTGCGTCGCGCTCGATCAGCCGTCCATACAGGGCGGGCGTTCGTCGTGATAGAAGCAGTGAAGGAAACGGCTGAAGAGGAGCAGGAGAACCAATCAACGTATAGTGCGCTCCGCCTGTTGTCTTTCCACCTATGACGTCACTAGTACCAAGTCCACTTCTGGATGGCTCCTACTACAACATTATACTCTTCGTTGTCTAGAGGCAAATGCCAGTTTATGAAGGCGCCGATTACTGCGAATTGAGTCCTTGGTAGAAGCATACCCTGGCGATGTAAAATAAGAAAGAAAGAAAGAAAGAAAGAAAGAAAGAAAGAAAGAGAAGTACAGCATGCTCGAGATAACGCAGTAACAAGGAAGCAGCCCGAGGTCGTTCCGTTTCCTTTTGGGCGGTAGCTCCCGCTGCACTGCACTGAATCGACTCCACGCAGAGCTGAAGCGCACGGACGGTTATACCCCTCACAGCTAGCAGGAGAGTGAGCGCGAAAGAGGAAGGGGGAGGGGGGGGGGGTGTTCCGGCAGGCAAGCAGCGCAAATAAACGGGATAGCGCAATCTTTCGGGCTGCAATTTCGGCGAGAGGGGCCGCCGCGTACAGCTGTCATTATACGGTCGGGCTTCTCACTGTGGGCGGCTGCGATTGTGACTGATCAGGGCGCGGAGTAGCAACGCCGTGGCGAGGTGGCCGCTGGAAAACCGCACGGCTGCGGGGGCTCTTTCTTTCACGCTCAGGGAATGACACCGATGCCGAGTTCGGAAGCTACACTCAGAGCTAGCTGCCTGCTCACAGCTACCACGTCAGGATGGGTGACGCGCAGCGGGTACAACGTTGCCAAGCAGACCAAGTGGCGTGGAGGTGACTGAACATCGACGTAGTACAAGCACGCTAAATGGCAAAACGAGAAGATCTTAGCTTAGCGCAGGCTAATTTTACTTCGCAGGCGCGAACACTGCGCTTTAGGAGTGTCAGTCAAGCACGCTTCTACTTACTGTCCAGAAGCTAACATATTATTTTTGAGTAGTCGTTTCAGTTCTCTTGTTCACGTTTCATTTGTTACCGATAATACAGGTAAAAGACATGCGACAGAAGTATTTTGTTCGCACCCAATAATAAAGGATAAGCACCTTAAAAATTGTACTTCTCGCTTTATAAAGCGGCAGCGTTAAGTCCCCCGTTCTGTAGAAAATCCGGCGTCGACGTCGGCGTTGTGAGCAAAAAATAACCCGGAGCAGCAACCTAGGACACGTGACCCTGTGGCGTCATCACCCCCCCCCCCCCCCCCCCCCCCGGATAGTGAGCAAACTGACTGCCGTGGAAGACTGGTGGCGAGAGGTTGCTCAGGAAGAGCCACCTGGATCGCACAAGCCCCGCCGGTGGCTGCACCTACCATCGCAGGGAAGCGGTGCACCGCTTAACCGCTGAACCACGGTGCCAGGAGTGGCGACGACTTGCAGGCATCTATGAATGTAAAGCGGAAAATGACCGATTCGGCATATAAGG